>NC_142772.1:22965098-23122598 GCF_988280905.1 Pimephales promelas
CGATATCTCAGCTCTGGAAGGGGCTAGAGCCTTCATTTTTGCACTCAGGTCTAAGTCGCATGGCCCTCTATCAGAATCCAGAGTTTTGGGAAGATTGGAGAAACTTAATTTTTCGCCCAAAAAAAAAAAATGTAAGGGGTACCACTGTCGTTTTTTTTTCGGGCCGAATTTTTGAGTTTCGATATCTCATCTCTGGAAGGGGCTAGAGCCTCCATTTTTGCACTCAGGTCTAAGTCTCATGGCCCTCTATCAGAATCCAGAGTTTTGGGAAGATTGGAGAAACTTAATTTTTCGCCCAAAAAAAAAAAACGTAAGGGGTACCACTGTCGTTTTTTTTTCGGGGCGAAATTTTGAGTTTCGATATCTCAGCTCTGGAAGGGGCTAGAGCCTCCATTTTTGCACTCAGGTCTAAGTCTCATGGCCCTCTATCAGAATCCAGAGTTTTGGGAAGATTGGAGAAACTTAATTTTTCGCCCAAAAAAAAAAAACGTAAGGGGTACCACTGTCATTTTTTTTTCGGGCCGAATTTTTGAGTTTCGATATCTCAGCTCTGGAAGGGGCTAGAGCCTCCATTTTTGCACTCAGGTCTAAGTCTCATGGCCCTCTATCAGAATCCAGAGTTTTGGGAAGATTGGAGAAACTTAATTTTTCGCCCAAAAAAAAAAAAACGTAAGGGGTACCACTGTCGTTTTTTTTTTCGGGCCGAATTTTTGAGTTTCGATATCTCAGCTCTGGAAGGGGCTAGAGCCTCCATTTTTGCACTCAGGTCTAAGTCTCATGGCCCTCTATCAGAATCCAGAGTTTTGGGAAGATTGGAGAAACTTAATTTTTCGCCCAAAAAAAAAAACGTAAGGGGTACCACTGTCGTTTTTTTTTCGGGCCGAAATTTTTTGTTTCGATATCTCAGCTCTGGAAGGGGCTAGAGCCTCCATTTTTGCACTCAGGTCTAAGTCTCATGGCCCTCTATCAGAATCCAGAGTTTTGGGAAGATTGGAGAAACTTAATTTTTCGCCCAAAAAAAAAAAACGTAAGGGGTACCACTGTCGTTTTTTTTTCGGGCCGAATTTTTGAGTTTCGATATCTCAGCTCTGGAAGGGGCTAGAGCCTCCATTTTTGCACTCAGGTCTAAGTCTCATGGCCCTCTATCAGAATCCAGAGTTTTGGGAAGATTGGAGAAATTTAATTTTTCGCCCAAAAAAAAAAACGTAAGGGGTACCACTGTCGTTTTTTTTTTTCGGGCCGAAATTTTGAGTTTCGATATCTCAGCTCTGGAAGGGGCTAGAGCCTCCATTTTTGCACTCAGGTCTAAGTCTCATGGCCCTCTATCAGAATCCAGAGTTTTGGGAAGATTGGGGATACTTAATTTTTCGCCCAAAAAAAAAAAAACGTAAGGGGTACCACTGTCGTTTTTTTTTCGGGCCGAAATTTTGAGTTTCGATATCTCAGCTCTGGAAGGGGCTAGAGCCTCCATTTTTGCACTCAGGTCTAAGTCTCATGGCCCTCTATCAGAATCCAGAGTTTTGGGAAGATTGGAGAAACTTAATTTTTCACCCAAAAAAAAAAACGTAAGGGGTACCACTGTCGTTTTTTTTTCGGGCCGAATTTTTGAGTTTCGATATCTCAGCTCTGGAAGGGGCTAGAGCCTCCATTTTTGCACTCAGGTCTAAGTCTCATGGCCCTCTATCAGAATCCAGAGTTTTGGGAAAATTGGAGAAACTTAATTTTTCGCCAAAAAAAAAACAAAACGTAAGGGGTACCACTGTCGTTCTTTTCTCGGGCCGAATTTTTTAGTTTCGATATCTCATCTCTGGAAGGGGCTAGAGCCTCCATTTTTGCACTCAGGTCTAAGTCTCATGGCCCTCTATCAGAATCCAGAGTTTTGGAAAGATTGGAGAAACTTAATTTGTCGCCAAAAAAAAAAAAAAAAAAGTGTAAGGGGTACCACTGTCGTTTTTTTTTCGGCCCGAATTTTTGAGTTTCGATATCTCAGCTCTGGAAGGGGCTAGAGCCTCCATTTTTGCACTCAGGTCTAAGTCTCATGCCCCTCTATCAGAATCCAGAGTTTTGGGAAGATTGGAGAAACTTAATTTTTCGCCCAAAAAAAAAAAACGTAAGGGGTACCACTGTCGTTTTTTTTTTCCGGCCGAATTTTTGAGTTTCGATATCTCAGCTCTGGAAGGGGCTAGAGCCTTCATTTTTGCACTCAGGTCTAAGTCGCATGGCCCTCTATCAGAATCCAGAGTTTTGGGAAGATTGGAGAAACTTAATTTTTCGCCCAAAAAAAAAAACGTAAGGGGTACCACTGTTGTTTTTTTTTCGGGCCAAATTTTTGAGTTTCGATATCTCATCTCTGGAAGGGGCTAGAGCCTCCATTTTTGCACTCAGGTCTAAGTCTCATGGCCCTCTATCAGAATCCAGAGTTTTGGGAAGATTGGAGAAACTTAATTTTTTCGCCCAAAAAAAAAAACGTAAGGGGTACCACTGTCGTTTTTTTTTCGGGCCGAAATTTTGAGTTTCGATATCTCAGCTCTGGAAGGGGCTAGAGCCTCCATTTTTGCACTCAGGTCTAAGTCTCATGGCCCTCTATCAGAATCCAGAGTTTTGGGAAGATTGGAGAAACTTAATTTTTCGCCAAAAAAAAAAAAACCGTAAGGGGTACCACTGTCGTTCTTTTTTCGGGCCGAATTTTTGAGTTTCGATATCTCAGCTCTGGAAGGGGCTAGAGCCTCCATTTTTGCACTCAGGTCTAAGTCTCATGGCCCTCTATCAGAATCCAGAGTTTTGGGAAGATTGGAGAAACTTAATTTTTCGCCCAAAAAAAAAAACGTAAGGGGTACCACTGTCGTTTTTTTTTCGGGCCGAATTTTTGAGTTTCGATATCTCAGCTCTGGAAGGGGCTAGAGCCTCCATTTTTGCACTCAGGTCTAAGTCTCATGGCCCTCTATCAGAATCCAGAGTTTTGGGAAAATTGGAGAAACTTAATTTTTCGCCAAAAAAAAACAAAACGTAAGGGGTACCACTGTCGTTCTTTTCTCGGGCCGAATTTTTTAGTTTCGATATCTCATCTCTGGAAGGGGCTAGAGCCTCCATTTTTGCACTCAGGTCTAAGTCTCATGGCCCTCTATCAGAATCCAGAGTTTTGGAAAGATTGGAGAAACTTAATTTGTCGCCAAAAAAAAAAAAAAAAAAACGTAAGGGGTACCACTGTCGTTTTTTTTTCGGCCCGAATTTTTGAGTTTCGATATCTCAGCTCTGGAAGGGGCTAGAGCCTCCATTTTTGCACTCAGGTCTAAGTCTCATGCCCCTCTATCAGAATCCAGAGTTTTGGGAAGATTGGAGAAACTTAATTTTTCGCCCAAAAAAAAAAACGTAAGGGGTACCACTGTCGTTTTTTTTTTCGGGCCGAATTTTTGAGTTTCGATATCTCAGCTCTGGAAGGGGCTAGAGCCTTCATTTTTGCACTCAGGTCTAAGTCGCATGGCCCTCTATCAGAATCCAGAGTTTTGGGAAGATTGGAGAAACTTAATTTTTCGCCCAAAAAAAAAAACGTAAGGGGTACCACTGTCGTTTTTTTTTCGGGCCGAATTTTTGAGTTTCGATATCTCATCTCTGGAAGGGGCTAGAGCCTCCATTTTTGTACTCAGGTCTAAGTCTCATGGCCCTCTATCAGAATCCAGAGTTTTGGGAAGATTGGAGAAACTTAATTTTTCGCCCAAAAAAAAAAAACGTAAGGGGTACCACTGTCGTTTTTTTTTCGGGCCGAATTTTTGAGTTTCGATATCTCAGCTCTGGAAGGGGCTAGAGCCTCCATTTTTGCACTCAGGTCTAAGTCTCATGGCCCTCTATCAGAATCCAGAGTTTTGGGAAGATTGGAGAAACTTAATTTTTCGCCCAAAAAAAAAAAAACGTAAGGGGTACCACTGTCGTTTTTTTTTTCGGGCCGAAATTTTGAGTTTCGATATCTCAGCTCTGGAAGGGGCTAGAGCCTCCATTTTTGCACTCAGGTCTAAGTCTCATGGCCCTCTATCAGAATCCAGAGTTTTGGGAAGATTGGGGATACTTAATTTTTCGCCCAAAAAAAAAAACGTAAGGGGTACTGTCGAAAATTGGAGAAACTTAATTTTTCGCCAAAAAAAAAAACGTAAGGGGTACCACTGTCGTTCTTTTCTCGGGCCGAATTTTTTAGTTTCGATATCTCATCTCTGGAAGGGGCTAGAGCCTCCATTTTTGCACTCAGGTCTAAGTCTCATGGCCCTCTATCAGAATCCAGAGTTTTGGAAAGATTGGAGAAACTTAATTTGTCGCCAAAAAAAAAAACAAAAAACGTAAGGAGTACCACTGTCGTTTTTTTTTCGGCCCGAATTTTTGAGTTTCGATATCTCAGCTCTGGAAGGGGCTAGAGCCTCCATTTTTGCACTCAGGTCTAAGTCTCATGCCCCTCTATCAGAATCCAGAGTTTTGGGAAGATTGGAGAAACTTAATTTTTCGCCCAAAAAAAAAACGTAAGGGGTACGTACCACTGTCGTTTTTTTTTTCGGGCCGAATTTTTGAGTTTCGATATCTCAGCTCTGGAAGGGGCTAGAGCCTTCATTTTTGCACTCAGGTCTAAGTCGCATGGCCCTCTATCAGAATCCAGAGTTTTGGGAAGATTGGAGAAACTTAATTTTTCGCCCAAAAAAAAAAAATGTAAGGGGTACCACTGTCGTTTTTTTTTCGGGCCGAATTTTTGAGTTTCGATATCTCATCTCTGGAAGGGGCTAGAGCCTCCATTTTTGCACTCAGGTCTAAGTCTCATGGCCCTCTATCAGAATCCAGAGTTTTGGGAAGATTGGAGAAACTTAATTTTTCGCCCAAAAAAAAAAAACGTAAGGGGTACCACTGTCGTTTTTTTTTCGGGGCGAAATTTTGAGTTTCGATATCTCAGCTCTGGAAGGGGCTAGAGCCTCCATTTTTGCACTCAGGTCTAAGTCTCATGGCCCTCTATCAGAATCCAGAGTTTTGGGAAGATTGGAGAAACTTAATTTTTCGCCCAAAAAAAAAAAACGTAAGGGGTACCACTGTCATTTTTTTTTCGGGCCGAATTTTTGAGTTTCGATATCTCAGCTCTGGAAGGGGCTAGAGCCTCCATTTTTGCACTCAGGTCTAAGTCTCATGGCCCTCTATCAGAATCCAGAGTTTTGGGAAGATTGGAGAAACTTAATTTTTCGCCCAAAAAAAAAAAAACGTAAGGGGTACCACTGTCGTTTTTTTTTTCGGGCCGAATTTTTGAGTTTCGATATCTCAGCTCTGGAAGGGGCTAGAGCCTCCATTTTTGCACTCAGGTCTAAGTCTCATGGCCCTCTATCAGAATCCAGAGTTTTGGGAAGATTGGAGAAACTTAATTTTTCGCCCAAAAAAAAAAACGTAAGGGGTACCACTGTCGTTTTTTTTTCGGGCCGAAATTTTTTGTTTCGATATCTCAGCTCTGGAAGGGGCTAGAGCCTCCATTTTTGCACTCAGGTCTAAGTCTCATGGCCCTCTATCAGAATCCAGAGTTTTGGGAAGATTGGAGAAACTTAATTTTTCGCCCAAAAAAAAAAAACGTAAGGGGTACCACTGTCGTTTTTTTTTCGGGCCGAATTTTTGAGTTTCGATATCTCAGCTCTGGAAGGGGCTAGAGCCTCCATTTTTGCACTCAGGTCTAAGTCTCATGGCCCTCTATCAGAATCCAGAGTTTTGGGAAGATTGGAGAAATTTAATTTTTCGCCCAAAAAAAAAAACGTAAGGGGTACCACTGTCGTTTTTTTTTTTCGGGCCGAAATTTTGAGTTTCGATATCTCAGCTCTGGAAGGGGCTAGAGCCTCCATTTTTGCACTCAGGTCTAAGTCTCATGGCCCTCTATCAGAATCCAGAGTTTTGGGAAGATTGGGGATACTTAATTTTTCGCCCAAAAAAAAAAAACGTAAGGGGTACCACTGTCGTTTTTTTTTCGGGCCGAAATTTTGAGTTTCGATATCTCAGCTCTGGAAGGGGCTAGAGCCTCCATTTTTGCACTCAGGTCTAAGTCTCATGGCCCTCTATCAGAATCCAGAGTTTTGGGAAGATTGGAGAAACTTAATTTTTCACCCAAAAAAAAAAACGTAAGGGGTACCACTGTCGTTTTTTTTTCGGGCCGAATTTTTGAGTTTCGATATCTCAGCTCTGGAAGGGGCTAGAGCCTCCATTTTTGCACTCAGGTCTAAGTCTCATGGCCCTCTATCAGAATCCAGAGTTTTGGGAAAATTGGAGAAACTTAATTTTTCGCCAAAAAAAAACAAAACGTAAGGGGTACCACTGTCGTTCTTTTCTCGGGCCGAATTTTTTAGTTTCGATATCTCATCTCTGGAAGGGGCTAGAGCCTCCATTTTTGCACTCAGGTCTAAGTCTCATGGCCCTCTATCAGAATCCAGAGTTTTGGAAAGATTGGAGAAACTTAATTTGTCGCCAAAAAAAAAAAAAAAAAAACGTAAGGGGTACCACTGTCGTTTTTTTTTCGGCCCGAATTTTTGAGTTTCGATATCTCAGCTCTGGAAGGGGCTAGAGCCTCCATTTTTGCACTCAGGTCTAAGTCTCATGCCCCTCTATCAGAATCCAGAGTTTTGGGAAGATTGGAGAAACTTAATTTTTCGCCCAAAAAAAAAAACGTAAGGGGTACCACTGTCGTTTTTTTTTTCCGGCCGAATTTTTGAGTTTCGATATCTCAGCTCTGGAAGGGGCTAGAGCCTTCATTTTTGCACTCAGGTCTAAGTCGCATGGCCCTCTATCAGAATCCAGAGTTTTGGGAAGATTGGAGAAACTTAATTTTTCGCCCAAAAAAAAAAACGTAAGGGGTACCACTGTTGTTTTTTTTTCGGGCCGAATTTTTGAGTTTCGATATCTCATCTCTGGAAGGGGCTAGAGCCTCCATTTTTGCACTCAGGTCTAAGTCTCATGGCCCTCTATCAGAATCCAGAGTTTTGGGAAGATTGGAGAAACTTAATTTTTTCGCCCAAAAAAAAAAACGTAAGGGGTACCACTGTCGTTTTTTTTTCGGGCCGAAATTTTGAGTTTCGATATCTCAGCTCTGGAAGGGGCTAGAGCCTCCATTTTTGCACTCAGGTCTAAGTCTCATGGCCCTCTATCAGAATCCAGAGTTTTGGGAAGATTGGAGAAACTTAATTTTTCGCCAAAAAAAAAAAAACCGTAAGGGGTACCACTGTCGTTCTTTTTTCGGGCCGAATTTTTGAGTTTCGATATCTCAGCTCTGGAAGGGGCTAGAGCCTCCATTTTTGCACTCAGGTCTAAGTCTCATGGCCCTCTATCAGAATCCAGAGTTTTGGGAAGATTGGAGAAACTTAATTTTTCGCCCAAAAAAAAAAACGTAAGGGGTACCACTGTCGTTTTTTTTTCGGGCCGAATTTTTGAGTTTCGATATCTCAGCTCTGGAAGGGGCTAGAGCCTCCATTTTTGCACTCAGGTCTAAGTCTCATGGCCCTCTATCAGAATCCAGAGTTTTGGGAAAATTGGAGAAACTTAATTTTTCGCCAAAAAAAAACAAAACGTAAGGGGTACCACTGTCGTTCTTTTCTCGGGCCGAATTTTTTAGTTTCGATATCTCATCTCTGGAAGGGGCTAGAGCCTCCATTTTTGCACTCAGGTCTAAGTCTCATGGCCCTCTATCAGAATCCAGAGTTTTGGAAAGATTGGAGAAACTTAATTTGTCGCCAAAAAAAAAAAAAAAAAAAACGTAAGGGGTACCACTGTCGTTTTTTTTTCGGCCCGAATTTTTGAGTTTCGATATCTCAGCTCTGGAAGGGGCTAGAGCCTCCATTTTTGCACTCAGGTCTAAGTCTCATGCCCCTCTATCAGAATCCAGAGTTTTGGGAAGATTGGAGAAACTTAATTTTTCGCCCAAAAAAAAAAAACGTAAGGGGTACCACTGTCGTTTTTTTTTTCGGGCCGAATTTTTGAGTTTCGATATCTCAGCTCTGGAAGGGGCTAGAGCCTTCATTTTTGCACTCAGGTCTAAGTCGCATGGCCCTCTATCAGAATCCAGAGTTTTGGGAAGATTGGAGAAACTTAATTTTTCGCCCAAAAAAAAAAACGTAAGGGGTACCACTGTCGTTTTTTTTTCGGGCCGAATTTTTGAGTTTCGATATCTCATCTCTGGAAGGGGCTAGAGCCTCCATTTTTGCACTCAGGTCTAAGTCTCATGGCCCTCTATCAGAATCCAGAGTTTTGGGAAGATTGGAGAAACTTAATTTTTCGCCCAAAAAAAAAAAACGTAAGGGGTACCACTGTCGTTTTTTTTTCGGGCCGAAATTTTGAGTTTCGATATCTCAGCTCTGGAAGGGGCTAGAGCCTCCATTTTTGCACTCAGGTCTAAGTCTCATGGCCCTCTATCAGAATCCAGAGTTTTGGGAAGATTGGGGATACTTAATTTTTCGCCCAAAAAAAAAAAACGTAAGGGGTACCACTGTCGTTTTTTATTTTCGGGCCGAAATTTTGAGTTTCGATATCTCAGCTCTGGAAGGGGCTAGAGCCTCCATTTTTGCACTCAGGTCTAAGTCTCATGGCCCTCTATCAGAATCCAGAGTTTTGGGAAGATTGGAGAAACTTAATTTTTCGCCCAAAAAAAAAAAACGTAAGGGGTACCACTGTCGTTTTTTTTTCGGGCCGAATTTTTGAGTTTCGATATCTCAGCTCTGGAAGGGGCTAGAGCCTCCATTTTTGCACTCAGGTCTAAGTCTCATGGCCCTCTATCAGAATCCAGAGTTTTGGGAAGATTGGAGAAACTTAATTTTTCGCCAAAAAAAAAAAAAACGTAAGGGGTACCACTGTCGTTCTTTTTTCGGGCCGAATTTTTGAGTTTCGATATCTCAGCTCTGGAAGGGGCTAGAGCCTCCATTTTTGCACTCAGGTCTAAGTCTCACGGCCCTCTATCGGAATCCAGAGTTTTGGGAAGATTGGAGAAACTTAATTTTTCGCCCAAAAAAAAAAAAACATAAGGGGTACCACTGTCGTTTTTTTTTTCGGGCCGAAATTTTTAGTTTCGATATCTCAGCTCTGGAAGGGGCTAGAGCCTCCATTTTTGCACTCAGGTCTAAGTCTCATGGCCCTCTATCAGAATCCAGAGTTTTGGGAAGATTGGAGAAACTTAATTTTTCGCCCAAAAAAAAAAAAAAACGTAAGGGGTACCACTGTCGTTTTTTTTTCGGGCCGAATTTTTGAGTTTCGATATCTCAGCTCTGGAAGGGGCTAGAGCCTCCATTTTTGCACTCAGGTCTAAGTCTCATGGCCCTCTATCAGAATCCAGAGTTTTGGGAAGATTGGAGAAACTTAATTTTTCGCCCAAAAAAAAAAAAAACGTAAGGGGTACCACTGTCGTTTTTTTTTTCGGGCCGAAATTTTGAGTTTCGATATCTCAGCTCTGGAAGGGGCTAGAGCCTCCATTTTTGCACTCAGGTCTAAGTCTCATGGCCCTCTATCAGAATCCAGAGTTTTGGGAAGATTGGAGAAACTTAATTTTTCGCCCAAAAAAAAAAAAACGTAAGGGGTACCACTGTCGTTTTTTTTTTTCGGGCCGAAATTTTGAGTTTCGATATCTCAGCTCTGGAAGGGGCTAGAGCCTCCATTTTTGCACTCAGGTCTAAGTCTCATGGCCCTCTATCAGAATCCAGAGTTTTGGGAAGATTGGGGATACTTAATTTTTCGCCCAAAAAAAAAACGTAAGGGGTACTGTCGAAAATTGGAGAAACTTAATTTTTCGCCAAAAAAAAAAACGTAAGGGGTACCACTGTCGTTCTTTTCTCGGGCCGAATTTTTTAGTTTCTATATCTCATCTCTGGAAGGGGCTAGAGCCTCCATTTTTGCACTCAGGTCTAAGTCTCATGGCCCTCTATCAGAATCCAGAGTTTTGGAAAGATTGGAGAAACTTAATTTGTCGCCAAAAAAAAAAAAAAAAAACGTAAGGGGTACCACTGTCGTTTTTTTTTCGGCCCGAATTTTTGAGTTTCGATATCTCAGCTCTGGAAGGGGCTAGAGCCTCCATTTTTGCACTCAGGTCTAAGTCTCATGCCCCTCTATCAGAATCCAGAGTTTTGGGAAGATTGGAGAAACTTAATTTTTCGCCCAAAAAAAAAAACCGTAAGGGGTACCACTGTCGTTTTTTTTTTTCGGGCCGAATTTTTGAGTTTCGATATCTCAGCTCTGGAAGGGGCTAGAGCCTTCATTTTTGCACTCAGGTCTAAGTCGCATGGCCCTCTATCAGAATCCAGAGTTTTGGGAAGATTGGAGAAACTTAATTTTTCGCCCAAAAAAAAAAAACGTAAGGGGTACCACTGTCGTTTTTTTTTTTTCGGGCCGAATTTTTGAGTTTCGATATCTCATCTCTGGAAGGGGCTAGAGCCTCCATTTTTGCACTCAGGTCTAAGTCTCATGGCCCTCTATCAGAATCCAGAGTTTTGGGAAGATTGGAGAAACTTAATTTTTCGCCCAAAAAAAAAAACCGTAAGGGGTACCACTGTCGTTTTTTTTTTCGGGCCGAAATTTTGAGTTTCGATATCTCAGCTCTGGAAGGGGCTAGAGCCTCCATTTTTGCACTCAGGTCTAAGTCTCATGGCCCTCTATCAGAATCCAGAGTTTTGGGAAGATTGGAGAAACGTAATTTTTCGCCCAAAAAAAAAAAACGTAAGGGGTACCACTGTCGTTTTTTTTTCGGGCCAAATTTTTGAATTTCGATATCTCAGCTCTGGAAGGGGCTAGAGCCTCCATTTTTGCACTCAGGTCTAAGTCTCATGGCCCTCTATCAGAATCCAGAGTTTTGGGAAGATTGGAGAAACTTAATTTTTCGCCCAAAAAAAAAAAAACGTAAGGGGTACCACTGTCGTTTTTTTTTTCGGGCCGAAATTTTGAGTTTCGATATCTCAGCTCTGGAAGGGGCTAGAGCCTCCATTTTTGCACTCAGGTCTAAGTCTCATGGCCCTCTATCAGAATCCAGAGTTTTGGGAAGATTGGGGATACTTAATTTTTCGCCCAAAAAAAAAAACGTAAGGGGTACCACTGTCGTTTTTTATTTTCGGGCCGAAATTTTGAGTTTCGATATCTCAGCTCTGGAAGGGGCTAGAGCCTCCATTATGTACTCAGGTCTAAGTCTCATGGCCCTCTATCAGAATCCAGAGTTTTGGGAAGATTGGAGAAACTTAATTTTTCGCCCAAAAAAAAAAACGTAAGGGGTACCACTGTCGTTTTTTTTTCGGGCCGAATTTTTGAGTTTCGATATCTCAGCTCTGGAAGGGGCTAGAGCCTCCATTTTTGCACTCAGGTCTAAGTCTCATGGCCCTCTATCAGAATCCAGAGTTTTGGAAAGATTGGAGAAACTTAATTTGTCGCCAAAAAAAAAAAAAAAACGTAAGGGGTACCACTGTCGTTTTTTTTTTCGGCCCGAATTTTTGAGTTTCGATATCTCAGCTCTGGAAGGGGCTAGAGCCTCCATTTTTGCACTCAGGTCTAAGTCTCATGCCCCTCTATCAGAATCCAGAGTTTTGGGAAGATTGGAGAAACTTAATTTTTCGCCCAAAAAAAAAAAAAAAACGTAAGGGGTACCACTGTCGTTTTTTTTTTTTCGGGCCGAATTTTTGAGTTTCGATATCTCAGCTCTGGAAGGGGCTAGAGCCTCCATTTTTGCACTCAGGTCTAAGTCGCATGGCCCTCTATCAGAATCCAGAGTTTTGGGAAGATTGGAGAAACGTAATTTTTCGCCCAAAAAAAAAAAACGTAAGGGGTACCACTGTCGTTTTTTTTTCGGGCCGAATTTTTGAGTTTCGATATCTCATCTCTGGAAGGGGCTAGAGCCTCCATTTTTGCACTCAGGTCTAAGTCTCATGGCCCTCTATCAGAATCCAGAGTTTTGGGAAGATTGGAGAAACTTAATTTTTCGCCCAAAAAAAAAAAACGTAAGGGGTACCACTGTCGTTTTTTTTTTCGGGCCGAATTTTTGAGTTTCGATATCTCAGCTCTGGAAGGGGCTAGAGCCTTCATTTTTGCACTCAGGTCTAAGTCGCATGGCCCTCTATCAGAATCCAGAGTTTTGGGAAGATTGGAGAAACTTAATTTTTCGCCCAAAAAAAAAAACGTAAGGGGTACCACTGTCGTTTTTTTTTCGGGCCGAATTTTTGAGTTTCGATATCTCATCTCTGGAAGGGGCTAGAGCCTCCATTTTTGCACTCAGGTCTAAGTCTCATGGCCCTCTATCAGAATCCAGAGTTTTGGGAAGATTGGAGAAACTTAATTTTTCGCCCAAAAAAAAAAAACATAAGGGGTACCACTGTCGTTTTTTTTTCGGGCCGAAATTTTTAGTTTCGATATCTCAGCTCTGGAAGGGGCTAGAGCCTCCATTTTTGCACTCAGGTCTAAGTCTCATGGCCCTCTATCAGAATCCAGAGTTTTGGGAAGATTGGAGAAACTTAATTTTTCGCCCAAAAAAAAAAAAACGTAAGGGGTACCACTGTCGTTTTTTTTTCGGGCCGAATTTTTGAGTTTCGATATCTCAGCTCTGGAAGGGGCTAGAGCCTCCATTTTTGCACTCAGGTCTAAGTCTCATGGCCCTCTATCAGAATCCAGAGTTTTGGGAAGATTGGAGAAACTTCATTTTTCGCCCAAAAAAAAAAAACGTAAGGGGTACCACTGTC
The DNA here is from genome assembly GCF_988280905.1 of Pimephales promelas. Classification (NCBI taxonomy): domain Eukaryota; kingdom Metazoa; phylum Chordata; class Actinopteri; order Cypriniformes; family Leuciscidae; genus Pimephales; species Pimephales promelas. The sequence goes on from NC_142772.1 coordinate 22,977,785, forward strand.
GTTTTTTTTTTCGGGCCGAAATTTTGAGTTTCGATATCTCAGCTCTGGAAGGGGCTAGAGCCTCCATTTTTGCACTCAGGTCTAAGTCTCATGGCCCTCTATCAGAATCCAGAGTTTTGGGAAGATTGGGGATACTTAATTTTTCGCCCAAAAAAAAAACCGTAAGGGGTACCACTGTCGTTTTTTTTTTCGGGCCGAAATTTTGAGTTTCGATATCTCAGCTCTGGAAGGGGCTAGAGCCTCCATTTTTGCACTCAGGTCTAAGTCTCATGGCCCTCTATCAGAATCCAGAGTTTTGGGAAGATTGGAGAAACTTAATTTTTCGCCCAAAAAAAAAAACGTAAGGGGTACCACTGTCGTTTTTTTTTCGGGCCGAATTTTTGAGTTTCGATATCTCAGCTCTGGAAGGGGCTAGAGCCTCCATTTTTGCACTCAGGTCTAAGTCTCATGGCCCTCTATCAGAATCCAGAGTTTTGGAAAGATTGGAGAAACTTAATTTGTCGCCAAAAAAAAAAAAAAAAACGTAAGGGGTACCACTGTCGTTTTTTTTTTCGGCCCGAATTTTTGAGTTTCGATATCTCAGCTCTGGAAGGGGCTAGAGCCTCCATTTTTGCACTCAGGTCTAAGTCTCATGCCCCTCTATCAGAATTCAGAGTTTTGGGACGATTGGAGAAACTTAATTTTTCGCCCAAAAAAAAAAAACGTAAGGGGTACCACTGTCGTTTTTTTTTTTTCGGGCCGAATTTTTGAGTTTCGATATCTCAGCTCTGGAAGGGGCTAGAGCCTCCATTTTTGCACTCAGGTCTAAGTCTCATGGCCCTCTATCAGAATCCAGAGTTTTGGGAAGATTGGAGAAACTTAATTTTTCGCCCAAAAAAAAAACGTAAGGGGTACCACTGTCGTTTTTTTTTTCGGGCCGAATTTTTGAGTTTCGATATCTCAGCTCTGGAAGGGGCTAGAGCCTCCATTTTTGCACTCAGGTCTAAGAGTCATGGCCCTCTATCAGAATCCAGAGTTTTGGGAAGATTGGAGAAACTTAATTTTTCGCCCAAAAAAAAAACGTAAGGGGTACCACTGTCGTTTTTTTTTCGGGCCGAATTTTTGAGTTTCGATATCTCAGCTCTGGAAGGGGCTAGAGCCTCCATTTTTGCACTCAGGTCTAAGTCTCATGGCCCTCTATCAGAATCCAGAGTTTTAAGAAGATTGGAGAAACTTAATTTTTCGCCCCAAAAAAAAAAGCGTAAGGGGTACCACTGTCGTTTTTTTTTTTTCGGGCCGAATTTTTGAGTTTCGATATCTCAGCTCTGGAAGGGGCTAGAGCCTCCATTTTTGCACTCAGGTCTAAGTCTCATGGCCCTCTATCAGAATCCAGAGTTTTGGGAAAATTGGAGAAACTTAATTTTTCGCCAAAAAAAAAAACGTAAGGGGTACCACTGTCGTTTTTTTTTTTCGGGCCGAATTTTTGAGTTTCGATATCTCAGCTCTGGAAGGGGCTAGAGCCTCCATTTTTGCACTCAGGTCTAAGTCTCACGGCCCTCTATCAGAATCCAGAGTTTTGGGAAGATTGGAGAAACTTAATTTTTCGCCCAAAAAAAAAAAACGTAAGGGGTACCACTGTCGTTTTTTTTTCGGGCCGAATTTTTGAGTTTCGATATCTCAGCTCTGGAAGGGGCTAGAGCCTCCATTTTTGCACTCAGGTCTAAGTCTCATGGCCCTCTATCAGAATCCAGAGTTTTGGGAAGATTGGAGAAACTTAATTTTTCGCCCAAAAAAAAAAAAACGTAAGGGGTACCACTGTCGTTTTTTTTTCGGGCCGAAATTTTGAGTTTCGATATCTCAGCTCGGGAAGGGGCTAGAGCCTCCATTTTTGCACTCAGGTCTAAGTCTCATGGCCCTCTATCAGAATCCAGAGTTTTGGGAAGATTGGAGAAACTTAATTTTTCGCCCAAAAAAAAAAAACGTAAGGGGTACCACTGTCGTTTTTTTTTCGGGCCGAATTTTTGAGTTTCGAGATCTCAGCTCTGGAAGGGGCTAGAGCCTCCATTTTTGCACTCAGGTCTAAGTCTCATGGCCCTCTATCAGAATCCAGAGTTTTGGGAAGATTGGAGAAACTTAATTTTTCGCCCAAAAAAAAAAAAGGTAAGGGGTACCACTGTCGTTTTTTTTTTCGGGCCGAAATTTTGAGTTTCGATATCTCAGCTCTGGAAGGGGCTAGAGCCTCCATTTTTGCACTCAGGTCTAAGTCTCATGGCCCTCTATCAGAATCCAGAGTTTTGGGAAGATTGGAGAAACTTAATTTTTTGCCCAAAAAAAAAAAACGTAAGGGGTACCACTGTCGTTTTTTTTTCGGGCCGAATTTTTGAGTTTCGATATCTCAGCTCTGGAAGGGGCTAGAGCCTCCATTTTTGCACTCAGGTCTAAGTCTCATGGCCCTCTATCAGAATCCAGAGTTTTGGGAAAATTGGAGAAACTTAATTTTTCGCCAAAAAAAAAAAAAAACGTAAGGGGTACCACTGTCGTTCTTTTTTCGGGCCGAATTTTTTAGTTTCGATATCTCATCTCTGGAAGGGGCTAGAGCCTCCATTTTTGCACTCAGGTCTAAGTCTCATGGCCCTCTATCAGAATCCAGAGTTTTGGAAAGATTGGAGAAACTTAATTTGTCGCCAAAAAAAAAAAAAAACGTAAGGGGTACCACTGTCGTTTTTTTTTCGGCCCGAATTTTTGAGTTTCGATATCTCAGCTCTGGAAGGGGCTAGAGCCTCCATTTTTGCACTCAGGTCTAAGTCTCATGGCCCTCTACCAGAATCCAGAGTTTTGGGAAGATTGGAGAAACTTAATTTTTCGCCCCAAAAAAAAAAACGTAAGGGGTACCACTGTCGTTTTTTTTTTTTCGGGCCGAATTTTTGAGTTACGATATCTCAGCTCTGGAAGGGGCTAGAGCCTCCATTTTTGCACTCAGGTCTAAGTCGCATGGCCCTCTATCAGAATCCAGAGTTTTGGGAAGATTGGAGAAACTTAATTTTTCGCCCAAAAAAAAAAAAACGTAAGGGGTACCACTGTCGTTTTTTTTTCGGGCCGAATTTTTGAGTTTCGATATCTCATCTCTGGAAGGGGCTAGAGCCTCCATTTTTGCACTCAGGTCTAAGTCTCATGGCCCTCTATCAGAATCCAGAGTTTTGGGAAGATTGGAGAAACTTAATTTTTCGCCAAAAAAAAAAACGTAAGGGGTACCACTGTCGTTTTTTTTTTTCGGGCCGAATTTTTGAGTTTCGATATCTCAGCTCTGGAAGGGGCTAGAGCCTCCATTTTTGCACTCAGGTCTAAGTCGCATGGCCCTCTATCAGAATCCAGAGTTTTGGGAAGATTGGAGAAACTTAATTTTTCGCCCAAAAAAAAACAAAAAAAACCGTAAGGGGTACCACTGTCGTTTTTTTTTCGGGCCGAATTTTTGAGTTTCGATATCTCAGCTCTGGAAGGGGCTAGAGCCTCCATTTTTGCACTCAGGTCTAAGTCTCATGGCCATACCCGGCGCTATGGGCGGGCCTTAGGGGGCCGGGCCCGCCTACCGAGCGCCTGTGCCCCCCTCTCCATGCAATTTGCAATTAATAAATTTTAAAAAGAAATTTATTTTAAAAATAAAAATAATGTATTGAATAACTCAAGCGGAGATTCCACTTCCAAAAACGTCGACTTCAGCTGTATTAAGAACATGAGTGGGCCAGTTATTTTTAGTACTCTTCTTAAGTTGCACCAGCCCTGACACAATGCTAAATCATAAAACAGATATGTACAATAACATTACGATATCCTTTAATCGATTTAAATAGTTATTGATTTAGGTTTATGTGGTCGTTCAATTACGCCTTTATATTTGTATTAAACGTGAATGTAAATAATGGTCCAGGGGTAGAACTTTTGCCAAGCGTGCCAGAGATTCTGGGGTTTTTTTTCCATTTTTTTTCCATCAAAACTGATTATGTTTATCAGTGGTTGTATATCAGGCACAGACAAAACATCTTCAGAACATTTTGTGTTTTAATTTCACCGTAATGAATAGAGTCTCTCCACAACGGATTGCGCGTCCGAGTGAAGACTGTGCGCAAGCCAATAAAAAAAACACATTAGCCTATCCGCGCCAGCGGCAACGAGCATTAATTTGAACAGTTGATTTTAAAAACACATTTCAGCGCTAGATCGTCTCTTATTTAAAAAACTAACGAAACGAATGCTCTGCTAGTTAACTGAAGATGTTTTGTTTATTTGTATTGGTACATTCGTGCCGGAATGTTTCAAAAGTGGTGGGTACAATATCGACGGTGGGGACATATCCCACCCGCAAATTACGCCTGGTACTTGAAATCGGCGTAATAGTTGGTTTTTGTCCTATAGAAAAATGTATTGGATGTCATAATTAGGCCCCCCCTACAATATTAAATGCCCGTCCATTGGTTTGTTTCTGCAGCCGGCTCTGCACCTGATGCAACTTATCAAGGGCTTCATCAGTTGCACCAGGTGTGCATGAGCTAGAACAGATGACATATCTGAACAGGATGCAAAAATATAACAAAGATACTAAATGTTCCCAGAGACACCTTTTGAAGCATACTTCGCACGTTCAAAGTTAAAGGAACAGTGTTTACACTACCTGGACAGGGCAGAAAAATAAAGCTATCGACAGCTACAAGCAGATTTCTGAGAAAGCAAGTTTAGAAAACCCACCAGCGACAGCAGTCACTTAAAAAAAGTATTAAAAAGAGCTTTTGAAAGAACCTTTATACTCCATTAGATCCACAAACTGTCAGTAAAACCTCATAACAGCCCCCATCATGAATAAAGTGCCACACGCAGTTTGGGCCGTCTCTGCTTGTTTGCAATGGCAGGGTAAACTGGTTCTTTATCAAAAAATAAATTAAAACTCTCTCAACTCAACTCAAAAACTCTCAAAACTCAACTCAAAAACACTATATTTGAAGGCTAATGTTTTATGTATTTGAGGAGCAGAGAAGAGCGTCTTAGTCTAGCACATGTTGTCGAGCCATAGCCAGTACTGCCTTAAATAGCCTGTGCGTAGCACTTCATCTTTAAAATTATGAGATGCTGGCCAAATGACAGAAAAACCACAGAGTAACCACATAAATTAAACTTTAAAACCTGTAAGTTGACGAAAACAATGCGATGCACTTTCTGCCTCAGATGCAGCCGTTCTAATGAAAGACAAAACTTCGCTGGTCAAAAAAACAATGTGAGCTTGTTTTACAATCTTTAAAGCCACAATATATAATATATTTATTAAAAAGATATATGTAAGACCAAGAAGTTCTTTCTATCTGCACTGAATATTACGCTGATTTTGTAAATTGAATGTACATTATCATCAGATGGCTCTTTGTAATACTTGATTCTAATTGGCCAATCAAGACATTCAGTGGTACATGTCTACATTATGACTGCTAAACTGTGTAATAAGCATGATAACAAAAAGTCAGTCAATACATTCATGTCAGGGTCCCGGCTGAGTGCAAGTCATGTCTTATATATTTCGTACTATCGTGTATGATAAGAGAGAGCGACATACCTGCTGTGCTCCTCTCTCGTTGCTGAGGGTGCGGAGTTCGTCAGAATGAGTAGCACAGATCTCATGCAGGGCAGCAAGGTCACGGGACAAATCAGTCCTAAAGTGCTCGGTAGATTCCGGGAGATCAGGAACATTCTGGAGAAACAGCACAGAGAGAATGTTATAGAAAAGCTACATCACACAGAGCTCATAAACAGAGTTTCAGGCAACCCATGCTGCTTTAAAAATGGATACAAGGCAGTTTACCCCTAGCTCATCCAGAAACATGATCATCCTTTGTTTGTTGTTCTTGATGAAAGGATTCACCCCTTCCATGTAGGGCTCCTGCAACACAAACACATCACAACAAACGATGATATTCCAACTGCTGTAACATTAGCATTCACACACTCTTTGACGCCTTTTCAGGGTAACTCATTTTCTAACACAGCGTGAAAATCAAAACACCTTGGCGCCAAATTCCACCAGGTTGGCCAAGTTCTGCACAGACTTTGCTACCAGGGTGAGCGTCCGACCTGCTGTGGAGGATGGAGGGTCTGCAAAAACAAAACACATTTTCATCATCGTTAATTATATCATACTAAACTAGCAGTTTTAACTATGTTTACTAGCCTGACTTCGTTATGCTCATGTACTTGTCGGAATACGAGTCTGAAACTGCTCCGTAGGGCTTTGATTATGAGGCGCGTCTTAACTGAACCAGGAAAAAAAACAAAACTGCACTCAATTGGATAGTCGGTAAACCTACAACCAATCAGAGCAACGCAGTAAGTCAAATACTTTGCATACAGTTGTCAACTACAGAACGTAGGCTAACTTTACTTATTTTATAAGTTAAATAACGAGTTTTGCTTCTTTTACTTACTCCTCCATGAGTGCGACAAAAGGAGAAACCACAACGACCACAGGCTTTTCATTACGTCCCATCTTCTTAACGACCATCAGAGCCAGCTGATAAGTTACACTTTTCCCGAATCATGTAGGGAGGGCGGCAAAAATATCTTTCCGATCGACAAATTCCTTGATTGCAGTTTTCTGTTCGTCTATTAAAATTATTGCGCTGTCGATTTATTTCACAACAGACGCGACAGCGGAATCTATACATCTCAATTCTCCAGCTGCAGTCACCTTTGACAAGCGCTCTTTGATAACGTGATGATTACGTCCTTGCAGATCACCTGTCCATCATCGTATAAAGCCCGCCCTGGCAATTTGATTGGCCCGATCATTTTTTGCCTAATCATAGTTACTCCTCAATGGATCGAGTCCAGATCGAACTTCCCGACCAAAAAATGTTGTGGGCGGAGTTCGGGCTGGCATCCAGGCTATAGGTTTACAATATGGTCAGTTTCAAAAAAAAAAAAAAAAAAAAAAAAAAAAAAGACTTGCGCTGCATCCCAAATCAAATACTGTCAGATTAGGAACTATAAATATATATTTATATATTTTAAAGTGTAATTTATTCCTGTGATGTCAAAGCTACATTACTTTAGTCTTCAGTGTCACATGATCCTTCAGAAATCATTCTGATATGATGATTTTCTGCTCAAGAATGAATGAATAAAAAGTTCAAAATAACAGCATTTATTTGAAATAATTGAATAGAAATGTAACCATTTTATGTATTTAATACATTTATTCAGTAAAAGTGAAACTATTTGTCTTTCAAAATAAAAAAAAAACAAACCCAAAAAACATACTGACCCCAAACTTTTAACAGTAACGTCTGAACCGAAAGTTTCCAAAATGTATAAACATTCATTTATGTGAACACTTCAATACAACAGTGATATTCAGCACAACATGCACATCATGTGACGTTGCTTAAATGCAGCCTTGAGCTCCCCATAAGGTCATGAGACATAAATCCTATATTTCATGTCCGAAATAAGAGGTTTAGAATTAGTATGCTCAAGCTGTATTTTTCATTTGTTTAGAAGTCAACTAAAACTATGTTTGTTGTTTGTTTTTTTGGCATTGTCTTTGAACATATCTTATAAAAAACAACATATTGCAGAATTATTTTTGCCGTGTCATATTTTAGCCAACAGTACATGTACATTGCATTCAAACTGCATTACAATTAAATTTGAAAAATACATCAAAATGGTTACATTTTGAATTCTTTTTTTTTTTTTTTTTTTTTGATGTGCCAATGTCCACTTTCATATAAAAATAGGAAATAGCCTGTCGACTGTCACTATGAATATGTTTATGCGTTTACACATTTGGACCGTTAAGTGCTCTTCTATCAGACTGAAGCTCTAACAGGTGCAGAATAAAATATCTGAGTGGGTACTTAGACCTAAATGTATTGCATCTGGAAAATGGAGCTTGTGATGCAAGCTGTGCACTCACCAGCGATGATGTTGAACATTCTGGGGTTGAGAATGGCAGGGCAGATGAGCCTCAGGAAGACGAAACCACTGGGGGACAGACACAAACACATTTTGGCACTTCGCAAGATGTTCCTCTGTAAACATGAGCAAATGTAGCTTTACAACTTGCTACCTCACGACTCGGGTCCTCATTGTAGTGTTGGTAGGCCATTTCTGCTGCACAGACTTCTGAAGACAGCCATAAATGTACCTCAGGGTCCTTGGGACAGGGAGGAAACAAACAAACTATGAATACTAAAGACTGCAAAAACAGAACAGTACCATAAAGAATAAATGTAAAAAAAATATCAATATAGCACTACATGGACAGGATGATAATACAGTAGGTATGCACTGATATAAAAAACTTTGCCCAATATGATGTTATAGTTATTTTAGAAGATGGTTATTTACATATTATGGCTGAAGTTTTACAAATCTGTCTAAAAAATATTTTTAATTGTTACTTTTTTATGATCTTTTATGAGTTTTGTTAGGATTTTTTTTGTTGCAGTTAGATTTTGCAGGCACATTTTTGTTAATTTGTTGGAGTTATTTCAAATTGCAATTATATTTTACAATATAACTGTTTTTAATGTATTTTAATTTAAAAAAAAAAAAAAAACAGCCTAAAACGTCTTTCAAAACATTAAATGATTCTTCCGACTTCAACACCTTTCTGTTCATGTATAACCAAATTGCTGTTCAAGAAATAATGCTCTTAATCGTAAATTAATCTTTACTTTAAAATACTACTTTAAAGTAATATTTTTTCACTGACCAATTTAATGAGCACCAGATGATGGCAAGAGAACTCCAACAAACTATCAATTAAATATCTGATCTTAACCAATATTTACCAATAATTTATATCTAAATCTATACATTAGGGGTGTAACTCCATGTATTTGTCCCAAACAGTCAGACAGAGGCAATCCACACTCCAATCCAGAAGGGGGCGCACAAGGTAATGCAACGCTGTATGCTAACCGCCACACCAGAAAATGAAAGGACTTTACACTAACTTCACGGAAAGGAAACCGGGATGGCAAAAAGCGACATCCTGATTGTTTTTTCTTTATTTTACAAAAGCACAATGTTTTGTTTTTACTGTGCGTGTACACAAATAAAAATGGACCCAATTTTGAATTATGTATTACTCTTATCTGTAGTGTATGAGTATTTTAAAGTTATTTCCAGTGTAATAATAAGGAGGGTAGTGGGCAGACGACATCATCCAGATGTGCCAATCACCGAAGCTAGGCAGAAAAAGACTACAAGAGTGAAGAACCTAATCTCAGCACAAGTTTTACTTTTCATTCTTCTATTTATTTTGTACGTTTCTAACACACAAGAGAGACCTTTCAGTTTTATAGCTGATTGTGACCAAATAACTTTAGGTTTTTTTTTGTTTGTTTGTTTGTTTGTTTTTTTTCACTACAAAAAAAAAAAAGACCTATGCAAGAGTGCATTCGGTTTTCTGTTTGGTAAACCGAATGCACTCTTAATACTTAATACACTAAAGGAGCCTGTACTACACTACCTCAGGGTGGACTAAATGCCACTAGGTGGAAAACTGTCATTGGCACGACTGTCTGTTCAAAATAAATTAAAAAAAGCCTGGCATTGGGGATTTGTGGCTTTTTTCCTGTTGTACCGAACTCATATGACCCCAAAACCGAAGTAAAACCGTCACCCCAAAACCGAAGTACTCACTGAACCGTGGCTCCTGTGTACCGTTACACCCCAATATATAAATAATAAAAATTGATCGATAACTGTTGATGATACAGATACATTTTGGCATTCCTACACAGTTTTGTACTTAAAATAGTAATGACAAGGCAGTAATGCTGCTAGGACACTCTATATGGTGGTGGTGTGCTATCATGCTTACGGGGGCAAGATCTCAGCAGCCATAAATATCTTCTCCACCAGCTCCGACAGGATGTTGAGTAAATGAGCTAGATTCAGATTAACATCCTCATTCTTCTCCAGTTTAGATGGGTTCAGCTAGAGGGAGACCAGAAAACATTCCACATGAGGGAAAAGGATTCTGACTGTTAGTTCAGTTTATTCACCATCCAACAGAAACCTGACAAAAGCCAATTTGCTCAAGGCAGGAGCTTTGGCGAGAACCTCATGTTGTCGCAATTGGCTCTGACATACTAAACACAAAACATCAGGACAGGGAGAACAGAACGTTCACAGATCTGTATGATGTTAACAGCGAATGTTCTGTTTAGTTCCATTACCTCACAGGACTGCTTGCTCTCCATGATCTTCAGTATTGAGTCTTTGAGTGCGTGGTGGACGAAAGGTGTTGCGGTGGCCTTCATGTACTGTTCCATCAAAGTACTGGCCAGAGTAGTGGCACGGAACAGCGTCGTGGCTTCATCTGCAACGCCAAAACAAAACAACAAAAAAAGCTACATTTTTAGGGATTGGCAGATTAAAAAAAGTAATGTCTGAAATACTGCATCCTTTTCTATACATCGCTAGAATTCATATTTATATTAATCATTTTATTTATACTAAACAGTTGAAATATTTTACAATTCAGAGGAACGTGACTAATATGCTATCATGATCAGATATTATGATTATTCTCAATTAAAATTAAAGTTATAATTACACTAATGTTATAAATTTTGTGGCTGGTAAGATTTTGTAAATGACTTTTTCTGTTTTGGCTGTATTTTTGATCAAATAAATGCAGCCTTTAGGGAACGACTTCTTTTAATGTAAAATAACCGTTTTCTATTTTAATATATTTTAAAATGTAATTAATTCATGTCGTTTCCATCAGAAAGCATGCCAATATGCTCATTCGGTGAAAATAAATTTACTGTCATCATTGATCAATTTAACGCATCTTTGCAAAGTAAAATTACTTTAATATTACTTAAAAAAATAATAATAATAATAATTATTGACCACAAACTTCTGAACTGTAGTGTAAATTTAAAGAGATGGTTCACAATTTCGTTCTTCTGTTGAACACAAAACAATTTGAAGAACATTGGTGACCAAACAGTTACCTATGGGCCCCATTGACTTCCATAGTATATATATTTTTTTTTTCTGAGTGGGTGTTTGGCTACCCATATTCTTCAAAATATCTTCTTTTGTGTTGAGCAGAAGAAAAAAAAAATCATACAGGTTCTGAACAACTTAAGGGCGTGTAAATTATGACAAAATATTCATTTTTTGGGTGAACTATTCATTTTTAATTAACTTAAGTGTGCTAAATGAACGTGGTATTTGGACTCATCCATGTTCTTTCTGCGATTTAAGTCTTAGCAATTAATTTCAATGGTTAATAGTTTATTATTTCACATCCATACTACACTGTCCAATCCACTCAGAATTAGTATTGTCAAGATGGATTAATTAGATGGACATTTTAAGAATACTACTGCAGAATCTTAGCTTAAATCTTAACTAGGTCATACCGTTGTTGCTTCATAACCTTCCTGCAGGTCAAGTCACAATCTAATATTCATAAGGGAGACTTTTTACCATGATTGAGTTTGTAAATTCATCCACAAACCAAATTAAAGTCGATACTACCAACAATGGTATCGTGAGAGCTCTTCTCAGAACACACTGCACATTTTCAAGATGATGTTTGATCGCTCAGTTCTTCTTTTCAAGCGAGGAACAATTCTGTAGCCAGTTCATTTAAACTGTGTAAAACTGAAGCTTTGTTCTAAAGCTAAACCATGACGAACAAGCCTGAGGGAAGCTGCCCAGCCTCGATGCAGCTGTGACATCTGTTTGTGGTTGAACACTGAACTTTGAATAATACAAAGAGAGAGCCCTACCCTCCATATTAATTTCTCTGTCATTCAACGTCCTCAGTAAGGGAGCTTCAGCTCGCTCGTGTCGTAAAATCCGGAGCAGGATGCTGGCCAGCAGGGTGCGGTCCTGCCCACAAACGTGAGCCAACGCATAGATCACATGATAGTCTTTCTGCAGGATGAGCTGGGAAACATGTCAGCAAAAGATGCTTTATTAAAAAACTACGCTCTAAGAAAATGTTTCTAACAGTCACGATAAGTCGTGAAGACCCAACTAAAACAATAGTTGGGGAAAAAAAAACATGAATAATGTATAAATAATACTAACATTTTGTTAATATTATTAAAGACCAGGGGCCTATACCATGAAGCCGCTTTAGGTGGCTAGCCAGCTATGTTTTTCAGTTTAGTTTGTGCCAACCCTGGGTTTTAGGTACCATGAAAGTGGTTTAGCTTTTAGCAGTGTTCATCGCCATAGTAACTTACACTCTACGGCTAACCTGGTCCGGAGCAGGTTATGTTCCGGATAAGAGGTTGCAAACCGAACTTGGACCAATCAGCTGTGAGCACGGTGACGCATGTATGATGCGATTAAGTCACTCCACAGCAAATTATTTTAGGAGACAAAATCATTAGAGATTATTTCTGTAATTATTATACCCTAAAACGATCTCACATGTACAATTTCAGTTCATCAATTATTATTATGCAGATTTTAAATGAATACATATATAAAGGTAATATAAATATGCTTTAGAATCAATAAATGAAGCTATAAAATGTTCAATTCTCTCTATACCTTTATCAACAGTATAAACTAACTTCACAACTTTTATTTGCACTGATATACAGTAGCGAGACTTTCTTTTAGTTGTCCTCTTTCACAGACAGCTATTTTCTTCTTGCTGTGTAAATTTGTTTCAATTCTTAACATTTTAATACTTAATAAGGGAATTGCGCTACTTCTCTCACGAGAAATTCATTTCAATGAGTTTTGAATGAGTTTCACTCTTTCTCAGCATGTGATTGGCTGTTTGCTACTGATGTCAAACCTAAACTCCTAAAGTTAGGATCAAAGCCTGAGTTCACAGAGAAAGTTGGTGATCAGCAGCATCATGGTACCAACAAAGCCTGGTTGAATTGGTTTGGTTTTGTCAACTCGAAACTAATCCAGCCACCCAACTACCATCATGGTACAGGCCCCAGGTAACTTTAAACAAACATCCTATTAAAGTTAATTGGAAGAATCTTTGTTTATAACTTTAGAATGTTCCCTGTTAGCTGGGAATCAATAAGAAGAAGTTTTATTTATATAGCGCCTTTCCAGAGCTCAAGGTCAAGCAAAGTTTAATTAAAAAAAAAAAAAGTTAAATTGTTTTAATTCTTTTTGTTACCAGCATGGGGTGCGTTTCCCGAAAACATCATTAGCAAACTATATGATGGCAAGTTCTGTCGTTATCAGCATAGATCAATGAGCTCATAACCTGTGGTTAGAAGCATAGCTTCTTGTTTTCATGACATGTGGACTGAATAAATTCCTATCTTGAGCAAAATAAGCTTAGCTACTTGATTGTGCAGCGCACAATGGGAGTTAAGCTGGAAGTTGCATTGTTTTACGGAAACACACCCCTGTATGATTAACTACAAGGCCACATCTGTGTGTGCGTAAAAAATGACCATGTGCACACTCACTTCTTTGAATTCACTGTACTCTTCCTCAGGCATGATCTTCTCCATGGAGAATCGCACTCTTACGCGGAGTGAGCCTGGTTCGATTCCCTTCAGCGGGACATAGGAGCTCAGAGGAAACCACTCATCGATCATCTGGCCCCTCTGCAGCTTGCTCAGCTGGCAACGCATGAACACTGAAAACATACAGAAGAGAAACAAATTAGAGAAGAGTAGTAGTCGTCGTGCTTTGCTCTACAAAATACCAGCAGAGGGCGCACTTGTGCAAAGAAAAAAAAAAAAAAACAGGGATTAAAAGAATGTTGCAAGTTCAACAAAAACTAAGCTCTATGTATGGAGCACCTGAGACATGCTGACAATTACCACAGATAATATCTCAGATAAAAAAAAATATATATATTAAACAAGTCACAAATCAAGGTTACAATTATTATGCACAGCAACAGAATAAATCAAAATTAGATTCCATACACTACCGCTAAAAAGTTTTTTTTTATTATTATTTGTTTTAAGAAATTAATATTTCTATTCAGCAATGATACATATCTATTTTAAGATTTCTATTTCAAATAAATAGGTTTCTTTTGAACTTTCTATTAATCAAAAATATTAGCACAGCTGTTTTCAACATGAATAATAATAAATGTTTCTTGAGCACCAAATCAGCATATTAAAATGATTTCTGATGGATCATGTGACGCAGAAGACTGAAGTAATGATGCTGAAAATATATCTTCAGGAATAAATTGATGCTGAAAATACATCTTTAGGAATAAATTACATTTTAAAATATATTAAAAATTGAAAACAGCTATTTTATGTTGTTGACACAACTTTACAATATTACTGTTTTATTAAAAAATATTTATTTTAATAAATTTAATTATTAGTGGTCCAACACAAATATAAGTTTTAGGGTAACACTTTACAATAAGGTTCGTTAGTTAACATTAGTTAACTACATTAGTTAATATGAACTAATAATGAATAGCACATATACAGCATTTATTCATCTTTGTTAATGTTATTTTCAACATTTACTAATACTTGATTAAAATCTTGTTAATTAGTTCATGCACCGTGAACTAACATGAACAAACAATGAACAGCTGTATTTTCATGAACTAACATTAACAAAGATGCAGTAACAAATGTATTGCTCATGGTTAGTGCATGTTAGTAAATACATTAACTAATGTAAACTAATGAACCTTATTGTAAAGTGTTGCCCGTTTTAGATTTGTGCTTTTAAACCCTCATCATTGTAAGTACATTACTGTAACAACAAGAACCAAAATAAAAAGAGTTTTCTGTGGTAACTGACATTATGCCACAAATGATGTCGACAGACAGAGCTTCAGGAATATTCCTTAACCTTAGACAGCTCATGATCCATTACATGCCTTGCTGCCTAATTTTAAATATGATTAAGTATTACATTTTATTTTTGGGTGCTTAACACCAAGACTGCCTAGTACTATATACACTGTAGCCTTTTCTATTTGCTTCAGTCAGACAATCAGTCTTATATCATTCAGCTCATTTCATTCGTCTAACCCAATCATATTTTTATCCACACTTGATACTTGATACACTAACTCTAAAAGGTATCCTCAAAAATAAATCATCACTATAATTGTTGATGATACTCACAGATGTCACTTTCTTTGCTCTTCTTGGTCTTGTTGCTTAAGCTTATTTCGAATCTGTTGATGTCGCTTGACAGGTCACTGAAAGAAAGGAATAGAAATCAGAATCTTAATCGAGCAGCACTTTTAAAAACGAGTCGAGTGTCACTATGAACTCACTCAAAAATGAACTCTTCAGTGAACACAGGGTTCTGTCCCTCTCTAGGGTGAGTCTTCGCCACCTGCACACTGTTCAGAGAGATGTTGCAGTAGGGGTTGGTGAAGTGTTTGATGGGAAGTTTGTGGGCTTCCTCCACATACAGGACTAAACTGCTAACCTAAGGTGAGAATGACACGCAAACGTTACATTTTTCCATGCTCCGTAATGAATAAGTGATGAGATGTCAGACTTTGTCCAAAAATATGCCTGTGGTAATGAAGATTACGATGTTCTTTTTAGATTCAGCCCAAATGGCTTGACTGGGATCAGGTGCTGTGAGAGGGGTTTTCATCCCCCTGCTCACCGGCATCTAGAAGGTTCAGCTGTGGCCCTTCTGATAGCACATTCAGAGCCATCTGAACACCTGACCTCATGATTAAGGGAAAGACAGCCACTGTTTCCTGAAAACACTCAGCGAGATGCGCTCTCTTACCTGACGCAAACGCTTGTTGAATGTGGTCTGTAAGGGTTTCCTAAGATTACTGCAGAACGTCTGTAAGCATTTCAGCCAGTCCTGTGAATGAAGGACATTTTGGTTATAGATTCATTTTAAGTGGACAGAGAGAATGTTTTTAATATATTTAATTATAAGAAGATGCAATAAGATTATCAAGCAAGGATGCATTAAATCGATCAAATGTGACTGTAAAGACTTTTACTTTGTTACCACAAAGAAAACATTTATTTTAAATGAATGCTGTTCTTCTAAAATTTCTATTCATCAAAAAAAAAAAAAAAAATTCACAGTTTCCACAAAACATTGGCAAAAATAAGAAATGTTTCTTGAGCAGCAAATCAGCAAATTAGAATGATTTTTGAAGGATTGTGTGAGATGAGACACTGAAGACTGGAGGAATGATATTGAAAATTCAGCTTTGACATCACACGAATAAACTACATTTAAAAAATATATTCAAATAGCAAACAGTTACTTTACATTGCAATAATGTTTACAATATGCATTAAAATGGCTTGAGCAAGTCAATTTACTGAAATCCTTTTCAAACAGATTATTAATCTTCAGAGACAAAATTACCAACTATAAATTTATGGATTTAAGCTGTAGTCTACAACCACCAAACTCAGCTCAGACCTTCAGAAAGTTCTGACTTAGTGTGCTATATCTTTTCTAACTGATCTGACATGGTTTTCCAAAAAAAAAAAAATGAAGATTAAAAATCATAAAAATCACATGGACTTATATTGACGAAATGTTCAAACTTTTCTATCTATCTTGCTTTCTAAACCATCAAACTTTAAGCTTTAAAACTATTTTAAACTGAAAACCATTGAAACCAAAGCTTTTAATTCTTATTCAAACCTCAAAGTTTGTTTTGATGAACTTTTTTTGTAGATTTGATCAAATAAATGCAGCCTAAGTGAGCATAAGAGACATTTACATTAAAACAATCTTCCCAACCCCAAGCATTTTAATAGTAGTATATATGTAGAAGTGATACGTACCTGTGCCTGCTCAGGTGTCTCTCCAGCAAAGTAGAAAATGTACTGCTCCTCGCTAAAGTGCTGAATCACAATCTGGAAACAGTTTGGCCTGGACAAAAAAAATCAACAGAAAACATGTATTGTCCATCAGCAAATGGCACATTGGCGCTAAATTGAATTGAATTACAAACAACTAATCAAACCAAGAATCATCTGCAAGCAAATAATGATCAAAATTAAAGGAGAACTCTGGCGCAAAATGAACATTTGGTCTAATAAAACATTGGTACCTAGTCAACCATTCTCTGAGATTCGAATTGTCGAGACTGTTTTCCAAAGATGGCTCCTGCCTGTTTACACAAAGTGGACTGTCTTTATAAAGTATCTTCTTATTAAACGGTCTGTACAGTTACAAAGTTCTCAATGCTTTGGTTTGCATGTAGGGACCCTCATTATGTTACTGTGTTAGTGTGGGGTTATTTTGAGCCTTGTTAGTGGTATTAACTAGTGAATTATTTTTATTTATTAAATGCCCCCATATACTAGCGTTATACGCTAAAACGTTTTTAGAGATAAAATCTTTACATTCGATTATCATGAAAACAAATCTCAGAGAACGGTCGACTAGGTACCAATGTGTTATTGGACCAAGTTCTCCTTTAAGGACACCAGTGGCTTGAGTTGCATTACAATCACATACCTGCCAAACAGACTGTCATGGACCCCATACACAGAGCACACACTCAGATCGATTAGTCCTTTGGGTTTGGTGGCTCGCTTCTCACTCTCAAAATAAATGAGCTGAGCGTCGTTGCCCTCCAGGATGAAGTATAAGTGCTTCCAGCGCTTGCCCTTACCTGTGGAAGTACAAGTGAAAAGGTGAGCAAGCTGCTTTTGAATTACATTACCATTTTAAAGGGTATAAAAAATTCAGGTCAATGGAACCAAACTATGGGAGAACGCCTGATTTATTTATGTCATGCATTTTTAAGAGACAAGCATAATAATTTTTGCACAGGGAGCCTGTAAAATAAAATATTTTAGTACACATCCAACTAGTTGAATGCTAAAATACGAACAGCAGCTGAATGCCAACAAGAAAATGCATCAGAAAATGTGAGTGGTATTCACACAGGTTTCATGATTCAACTCTGATTTTGACATCTATTCGTTTGGATATATTACAGTACATGTACATTTTTCTAGAGGAAAAAAAGTCTCCTTTAACTGAAGTTGTAAACCCTATCATTTTTAGATAGAAAATCAACAACCAAAAGCTGTATACAAACATTTAAACTGTGTTAACTCTTTAAATGGTATAATTATGTTTGCTTCCACATAAAACAATGTAGAACATTTAAGCAGCGGCTATCATAACTTGATTTCACAACAGATTTATTCAAACAATAAGCTACTCTCTAAAGTTATTTTCTTTCTAGTTGACTAATGAGCTACGAGCTTTGAATGGATTTCCTCAGGTAAATACAACATTACATGATTTTATGTTGAAACATTGATTGGGTGATTACATGAAACATGATACATTTTGGAAAGTTGTACTGTATCTTTTGTTCATTCATGTATATTTCATGCTATGACTAGTAGTAAAGCGGAAGAGATGATCAACACTTTCACTAGTTCGCTTGATGATCATGTAATCATAATGGCAATCATAATTATACATTATTTGTATAATTTGAAGGTTAAGTAAACAGATTTGGCTTGCTGTCCATTGTTAAAAGTTTACTCTTAAATTGAGATTGAGCACGCTTTGAGAATAGAAAGATAAACGTAGGCTTAAGATAGAGAAGGAGCGATGCTTGAGCGACGACATAGGGCTTGTAAGCTTATATACTGTATGAACATGACTGGATTACATGAACATGCTCCTCCTGAATTTACATCCTAAACTTCATATAGCCACCTCACATTAAAGAGATCCAAAAAAGCATATTATTATTATTGGATGACAGGAGGGCTGCAAATTATTATTTTTTTTGTATATGCATCGACATAAAACAGCATAGACTAAAACAATGATCTTGTGATTTAACCCTCAATCAGCTCATGGGGTCTATACGACCCCAATCGACTTTTACTTAATAAAAAAAGGTTCCCTTCATCTCAGTCACAGTGGAATACGATTTTGTGACTTTTCATACATTATCTATCTACACACACACACACACACACACACACACAAAAACTGGGCTTGAATCGGTTTCTGAAGGTATGTAAAAAAAAAAAAAAATGTTTACACTTCTCTTCTGGTCTTCGGGGTCAATATTACCCCACATTAAAATGAATGGGAAATATGAAGAAAGAAAAAAAAGAAAAAAAACTAAATATATTTTCTTTATGCGTCAAAAATGCAATGTATCATAAAACAAATAATATTTAATATGCAAGCTAATGGTGTTGAGGAATTATGTGGTATATGGATACAAAAGCACTTTATATCTCAAAAAACACAGCATTAATGAATAGATGAGAAGAAAAAAATTATACATTATTTGTATAATGAACAAAATGTATATTGTTTGTACAATTACTCAATCAATTGATGGGGTCGTATAGACCCCGAAGCCCAGAAGTGTAAACAGGAAACGAAGACCATTTGAAGGATTTGAAGGTTAAGAATTGATATTAGTGTATCAAAATTAAAGGGCACCTATTATGGAAAATTCACTTTTACATGGTGTTTAAACATAAATGTGTGTTGGCAGTGTGTGAGCAAAACCACCCTAGAATGATAAAAATCCACCCAGTGGTTTTTTTACAATCTCAATAAATCATATGCACTGCCTCAGAACGAGCTGTTCTGAGATTCAGCTCTTTGTGACGTAGAACGGGAGACAGGGGTTTGATTGACAGTGTGGCTGTGGCCTAGACCCCGCCCTCTGTGATCTGTACACATCATCCTCCATTGTTTCAACGACGACAGCCGGTAATGTCTCTTGGAAACATAAGTGTTCTGTCGTTAATCCTGTTGTTGTAGCTTAAAAGTTAATCCTCAACTGTGGATCGTCATCTACTGTTTGCGATCCACCGTCACATCCAGTAACAGTAAGTGTGTTTTATGATTTTTGAGCAAATAGTCTTTTCAGTCAATGTCAGCCAATTCAACAACAAATGCGTCTAAAGTTGTTGGATGTCTGTTTAGGCTATATAATTTAAACCTTGTTTGTATAGTGTGTAACCACACGTTTATAAATATTTAAAGATATTGTATTAAAAACTGCATATATGTTGTTGTTCTGTATGTTAGCCATCTCCTCACATTTGCCACAGAAGCACCCGTATGACAAGTAAACATGGTCCCCGTCCCTCACATAAATGTAATTTCGCTTGTACGTAGCAAACTTTATCACAGTATGTGTATGTAATTTCAAAAAAATTGCGCCAGCATTAGTGTTTATGTGTCTGTGTGTGTTGCACATGCCCATCATTTCAAAGGGAACGCGATTACAACGCTAAAGTACATAAATGTATCAAATAACCATACCGAGACGTACTGGTCCATTCTCATTTATGTTTATTCTGCCGGAGTCTCTTCGTACTATTTACATATTCCGATTCAAACGTACGCTGAATGACATTCAAAACAGCGCGTCTCTCACTCTCTTAGCCCTTCTGCTTACCGACTGCCATAGGTATCAAGTTACGCCCTCATCCAAAGGCAGGGCGGGGATATGCAGCTCATTTGCATTTAAAGCCGTATACCTCCGAAACAGGTCATTTTTAAGCAGGCCCCAAAATGACATTTTCAAATGGTTATAATAAATTAACTGTGGGGTATTTTGAGCTGAAACTTCACAAATACATTCGAGGGACACCAGAGACCAATATTACATCTTGTAAAAAGAGGCATAATAGGTGCCCTTTAAGTGATTCAAAAGTATAAAAGTGATATAATTATACTGTCAACTCAGCCCTAATCATTCAGAACTGTGTGAAGTTAGAATGCAGAACACTGAGGTACATGTACTGTATATTTACTACAATGCCTGAGCAAATTAAACTTATTTATGTCTTCAATAGTAACAATTTAATTTGAGCCCATGTATTACAACCAGGATCTGAGATAAAATGACGTCAATACACATTAAACCACCTGAATATTAAATACATACAACAGTTGAATACTAACCAGACAAGGTGCCAGAACTAATTCAGATTCATACCCTTTGATCAGTGAGAAAACCCCACAGAGTGCCAAATCTCTTACTAAGCAAAGCCACATTAAACTGGACAGCTCTAGGTTTTCCGGTAAACGCTTTGCTTTTTGTTCTGCGTAGCTCATCCTGAGCGGTTCGTGAAGAGCCTTGCTGAGTGTTACTCAGGTGATAAAGTCTGTCAAGATTTGACAAAACCACACTCAGATGGGGCTCATGTGCTACAAATTACCCACATCCTCTTGTGATCAACCCACTGAGAAAGATTTAGCACTGAATACAAATGTACTGTCAAGCAGCCTTATACAGTATGTTGATCATCAGTAAAAAGTCAATGGATGCAGTTGGCAGCATAAAAAAAAGTAGCCTGTGGTACCTTTGTTGAAGAGAAGATATCCTTTCTTGACAATGTTTTTGTAGAAAGCATCTTTTGTTTTCCGTCGAATAGTGTTATAGATTTCTCTGCCGTCGACTACGTCTGAGAGGACTTGTTCTTTTTGCTAAATGGCAAAATAGAAACAGTATTGTGGTTGTTATTGAGATGATCTTCAGCGATATCTGAGCTTATTGGAATGACCTTTCCTTTACCTGGACTGAGACGGGATCTTTCAGAGTGTAGCCCTCCACGATCTGCTCTTTTCGGTAACGTTCGATAATATCGTCAACACTGCCGGGAAGAGCATTATTCAATTAGAGACCAGCTGGATGTAGAGCTGAGTGGTTTTTCATTACAGTGTGCAAAATTAAAAAGTATTACAATTTTAATTAAATCAGCTCTGAGGCACAATATATGGGGACAGGGTTTAATAACATAAAATGCTTTCAGACAGGCAGCAAAAATTGCAATTTTGGAGCATATGACTGAAATCTCTTTAGTTTATATTTGCCGGTATATTAATATTTTATTATGTGCATGCACAAACTTTGTATGTAATAATCAAACGCATAAGTGAGGTATTAGTTTGTATTAAAATTGTAATAGTAAGAAATGTGGAACCGTCTTGCAACCAAATAATATATATATATATATATATACACACACAAACACAGTAATATTGTGAAATATTATTATTACAATTTAAAACAACTGTTTTCTATTTTAATACATTTTAAAGTTTATTCCTGTGATGCAAAACTGAATTTTCTGTATCATTATGAGTCTTCAATGTCACAAGAATCCTGGGTTATTAAGGTTATCAATGCTATCCTGATAAATGGGAAGGTGCTTCAAAGCAGGATACAAGTTACAAGGGGACATTTTCAGGCAGATCAAACATAAGCAGTGTCGCGGCATTTTAAAACCTTTGCCTGCAGTCCTACCTGTTATAGTACCGCCCTCCCATCATGTACTGGTTATTGGGAGTGGGGCTGATCTTGAACCTTTGGATGTTTTCATTGGTACGAAAGAAGAGGGAGTAGTCGCCTGGTGTGTTGTCTGACGGCCTGACCAGAAAGCTGCAGACCTGGCCAACTGGAGAGCAGAAAAACAGAGTCAGAAGTGCTTTTGACGTCAGAACAAAGGCTCACTATTGACATTGACGTAGAACCCAGAAGCGCTGCACTGTTTACACTACTACAGCGCAGGAGAATGACGTGGAAGAGATTGTTGAATCATGTTATTTGGGGGTTTTTTTACACACAAAAAGTATACTCGTCCTTTCATAACATTAAGGTTGAACCACTGTAGTCACATGGACTATTTTTAACAGTTGTAACTACCTTTCTGGGCCTTGAAAGTTGCAACGACGTTGTTGCCAATGGAGGGACAGAAAGCTCTCAGATTTAATCAAAAATATCTTCATTTGTGTTCCGAAGATGAACGAAGGTCTTACGGGTTTGGAACGACATGAGGGTGAGTAATTAATGACGGAAATGTCCTTTTTGGGTGAAATAACCCTTTAAATGGCAGATATGAAATAATAACAGCTTCTGTCCTACTCTAACATAAAATAATCTTTGATGAATTTGCCTCTTTTAGGTTTGGAAATATTAAAAGTTTGTGATCTATGCTAATGCATTTGAGTCCGGCCAACTATGACAAATGATGCATATAATGCCTTTTTATGATGCATTTAATGCGTTCATAAATCAAAAGTGCTAAACACATGCACAATTCCATGATTTAAAGGAATAGTTAGCCCAAAAATGGAAGTCGTGACACCATTTAGTCTGTTCCTCCAACAGTAAATAAACTGATAGGCCAATAATTATTTTGGCAAATAAGAGATAAAAGATCCAATTTTAACTGACACTGAAAAGTGAAAGGGAAGGAAAAAAAAAACTAATATTGGAAACTAAATCGAAATTTTCATTTTGGAAGGAACTATTCCTTGAATAACGCATGCTAGTAAAATGCATTGAGCACATCACTTGAGTTGAAATCACCTGTTAGGTTATATATTTATAATATGCTCATTACACAAACATGCAATAGCCACCAGCATTTGCTGTCACACTCATGTACCTGTCATTAACAGGTTGTACGCCTCTTGTTTGCTGATCTTCCTGTGGTACCAGCTATGAAGAGAGAAAAGGAAAAACAAAAGGGAAACAGGAAATGAGACACAAGTAAGCAGGGCAGAGAGGACAGCGCAGGCCCTGTGAGTCAGGTCTGAGTCAGAGCAGTCAAACACGGTCACAGGACGAGGGATCAACTCTGATCAGATCCACAGCCTCAGGCTCAAACCCTCTCCTTCATACTCAGGAGAGTAGCATTACTCTCTGAATCTGACAGATGCTTCTTCTGCCATGGCACACTTAACTAACTAAAACAAACTGTTCAGAAGAGAAACATATGTGAAGCTAAACAAAGATGGCAGCAGAGAAAATAATCACTTCATGGTTCTGAGCAATTTATTCTGGTCAATTTGGATAGGATTATATTAAACTTTTTCTGGTACACGTCGTAAATATACCATTATGACTGCAAAAAAAAAAATCCTGTTTCTCTATTGACAGCCATTCAAAAGTAACCATGTATCAAAAAAGAAAGATTAATAATATAAAATAATTAATTATACTATAGTAAGTGTTTTAATAGTGCCCATGTTTGGAGGGCTATTAAAAATGCAACAGATATATTGTTTTAGACTAAATGTACTCACATTTTTCCCTCATGCGGATCCTCTTCTCGTCCCTGTGAATACATTCAAATAAATCAATTATTTAATATGCAAATTATCAAATCTTTGTAAAGAGTATTTACAGGACAAAAGCTCAGGGACACTTACCACCTCCTCCACAAGATCATCCACGATAAGGCCCTGTTCTTCTGTCCGAACATTGGTCACCCACATCCACCCATCCTCCAGTCCATTGTGAACGATAAACATGTCTCCTTTAAGAAAACTTGAGACACAATAAAGTAGAAAATAAACAATGGAGTGAAATGACAAAATATTTATAAGGATATAAAAAGTTATTCAATCCATTCAGATAATCGTTTTTCAAAATTAGCATTTTGAAAGTAAAAGTGACAATAAAGTGACTAGCAGGAAACATCTGTTACTGACTTGCAGAAAACTTCAAAGTTACTGGAGGGTCCCTGTGGGAAGTAATACTTTTTGATATTTTTAAATTGCTGGTGGCTTAAAGTGCTCTAACTGCTATTTAAAAGGGTCTTAAATTTAGGGTGGGAATTGGTCTGTTATACAGGATTTTCCAGCTTTTCTTGCAATCTAAATTGCTTTCCTGTACAGTTACTTTTTGTAGCTTCCTGTACGTGCCACTGAACACCACAGGGGGAGATTATGTAAACCAACTGCTCAGGTGAACCATCTCAATGCTGATCCTGGAGTTGCCAAGCACTGCACATTTTGGATGTCTCTCTTATTTAACAACTGATTTCTATCACCAGCTCATTAGAGGCTCCAAGAACTGCCACGCATCCGAATATGCCTGCTTAGCATGTGAAATGAGAATCCACCCAAAGGATGAAGTCTGAAGTCTGAAGTCTGACGGACACCCTAATATTGCATAATAAGGCAAGAGGTAATTCATCTCAAGCATAAATGGTGGGAAACAGAGACAAGGCTGACATTGAAGGTCACATGGTGGATGCAGTACGTCAGAATTGTATCCATACTACATAGGATAAATAGTTGGATGGTGAAACGGATGGAGTGGTATTACTGAAGTAATCACGATTTTTCTCGTTTTTAGAGAATTATTGCACTTTCACTAAAGCACAAATCAAGAGAATGCCAAATTATATGCAGGATTTGACCTCATCTGGTTACTTGAATGATTATATTTGTCATATACATTAAGGTTTTGTTCACACTTTATTTGGATAAGTGCCACTCTAAGCCTGGTGAGCACAAAACTGGAGGACTGAGACCCCTAAAAAATGGGGTTTTCCAAACAAACTATTGCAGTTTGACTGAAATATGAATGCAAGCTGCACAACACGGACCAAAGGCATCTTGGAGAACCATAAACAGGATTTGATCACGAGATTAGACCCTAAAGAGAACAGAATGGTCAAGAATGCCAGGTTTTCCTTATCATGGGTGCCCCATTGCCCATTACAGTTCAGTACAAGCGTCTGAACCGCGTTTCCTTGCAGCAGATCTTCGTTTATGTACAACACATTTTATAAGCTCCTTGTGAGTTTTCAGCTGATAAAAAATACCATCAACAAGTGCATTTAGCCCAGTTCACAGTATTGTTTTGGAAGTTTGCTGTGAGTTCCGTCGAAAAATAAACCTGACAAAAGCAGTTTCTTAGTTGTTTTTGTTTTGTATTAGGTTCAGTCTTAAAACTGACACTGTGAATGATAAGCAAACCAGTACTAAAATGTATGAATTGAATGCATGTTTTCTTTTTGGTCTAATATCACAGAAATGCTTAATTAATTCAGAAGCAGAAATCATGATTGCAATTAAAATATGATTAATCATGCAGCCTTTGTTTCAAACATTGACATGAGTTTAAATTCCATTCCCACAAACAGGCAGGACACAGTTAGACACTTCAGACTGGATTGTGAAATATGAGGTAGGATGACTTTTAAGAAGGTTTTTATACCTGATCTCATCGGTATCTGGCACTTTGGTGTATGGAAGTATGGCCCTCACTCTTCGCCTGTCCTCCACTGGCTGGAAGGAGAATAAGAGGTTTTAGCAACACCACAAGGGACAATTCTGATAATCATAATGCTATGATTATCTGAAAGAGTAACAAAATCCAATCCTGCTTCTTGATCTACAACCTTAGATACAGCAACAAATAAGTGAAAAAAAAAACTTGTAGTCATTCGAGAGTCAGAAGTTCTGATCGTACCTCTGGGGGAGCCACTGGAGACGACAGTTTTTCCCCTTTGAGTAGGCAAGACACATAGCTGTAGTAACCAATGAGGTCTGACAGGGACGAGAAGCGTCGTCCACCGATGTAGTAATCTCCACACATCGCAATGATCCTGAACACACACACACAAAGAAGAAAAGTGTTTTGCCTTACTTCATTAAAATGATTCATTCCAAATACATTTAACAGCAAAGCACTTGCAGTTGTGTAGACGTATGCAACTAGAAGCATGCATCATGGGGATAAGATACATTTTACTACAAGACGTGTGTTCGTTTGTTTATTGCTTGTTTCTTTATGTGAAAAAAAAACAAAAACACTTAACTTTTCAGAATGCCGCAAACACACTGGAGGTCATGTGACAAGAACCAGCTTCACCCTTTCCGTAACAACACTAAAAGCTTAGCCAAAAGGCACGGACATCAGATGATCGCTGTACAGTGCAGGGTGTTTTCTTATCTTTCTTATAAATATATCTAGTAGCGGAGCTCATGCAAGGGCTAGAAATCCATTTATCCATTGCTGAAATCTGCAAATCTCTTATGCAGGTAAAAACCAACTATCTATTTTCTCGACTTCAAAATGTTGTAAAATTATAAAGACTTATGTTGGTGTTGGGTGTACACAATTACCTTTTTTTTTTTGGGGGGGGGGGGGGGGGTGTAATATGATTACATTACACTAGTGTGAATGACCCTTCATTGGCTTCCTGTCTGTTATAGAACTGATTTTAAAGCTGCAGTCCACAGTTTTTCCTCTTTGTCGCCATCTCTGTTTGAAATCTGCAATTGCAGTCATTTGTGGAAATGATCAACTTTACGCGAGTTGTGCTTCGACTCCACACAGCGCAGATGAATCCAATGTTAGAGGAGAAAGTGCAGCTGTCAATATTCACAGATTATTCTTTTTGGAAGTATGACCTATATAATAATTTTCACTGGAAAATGTCCCCTGAACAAGTAAAGAAACATCCACTTTTGTTCTGGTTCTGACACTGCAGTAAATCGTGCTGATTAAATCTAAAAATCGCTTTTCATATCACGCAAAACCGTGCAAATTATAGTTTATTATCTCAAATTGATAATGTTAACAACATCAGCATTGTGTGACTACATGTAATGTTCTTCCGATATGTATCCTTGTTTTCGTATGTGTCTGGTTGAAGTCTCTTTTTTAGTAAGCCAATCCGAAGTTCGAAGTCTTTTGCATTTTACAGCGGGTGAGTCTTTAGTAATCACTGGTGATTGTCATTTGAACCTTTCTGGATCCGCCATCAAACTTATTAGTTAAGTTTAATTATATCAAGTACAATGAGAAAAATCTCCACCTTCAGCATCCTCACACGCAATATAGCCTACTAGCCGAGACTCTTTATGTGTACAGACGTGGCGTAATGAGGCAAAGACATGCTTGAATCTCCTGCGGAAATCCACCAGAAACACTGGAATTAAAAACATTATTACAAGCTTACCGCTTTGAATTGAGCTATGGCAAGAAGATAGTTTTGAACACTGGCTGGTTATGTATTTTCTCAAAAATGTATTTTGGATCATTTTAAACCCAAAAAAGATACGGACTGCAGCTTTAGGATTATTTCACTTGCTTTGACTGGACTGCCACTTACTTATCTGTTAAGACTTTTGTCCATTCGAGATGCCTCAGATGTTCTGATCATAGGCTATTGACCGTTCCTAGGGCAAGACTAAAATTGACAGGGGATTGGGCTTTTTTCAATTATTGCCCCTAAACTGTGGAATAATAGCCTTCCAATGTGACAGAACTGCTCAAAAACATTCTAATTTGTAATCGAAACTAATAACTCATTTGTTTTCCTTGGCTTTTAATGCATTTTAGAGATTTATATAATCTCTTTTTTATGCTGTTAAATATGTATCAATGTAAAGAACTTTCTTTGGTCAACTTGAAGTTGCTTTAAACTGTGCTCTAGAAATACATTTGACATTGCCAAATGATTAAATGTATATACTACCATCCCAAAGTTTGGGGTCATCAAGGTATTATTTCTCTCTTTTTTGTAAAGAAATTAACACTTTTGTTCAGCAAGATGTATTAAATTGATCAAAAGTGACAGTAAATACATTTATAATACATTTATAATGTTACAAAAGATTTATTTTTCAAATTAACACTTCTTTCTATTCACCAAAGAATCCTGACAAGTTGTATCAAATTTCCCCATAAATATTAAGCAGCATAATTGTTTACAACATTGATACCAATAAGAAATGTTTCTGAAGCACAAAATCAGCATATTAGAATGATTTCTGAAGGATCATGTGACACTGAAGACTGTTCTGGTTAGTTGCTTTACTGCTTTACAAGTCTCTGTAATAGTCTGGTCTAAAAATATGCTTCAGTGCCACCATCCATGCAAGTCTAAGGGTTTTGTGGGCTGTATTATTGTTTAAAATTCTGATCATTTAGAAAAGTAAAAGGACCTGTTCACGTGATTTGAGGCATCAGTCATATAAATAGTATACAGTGCAGGACAATGTACGTTTAAATAGTTAACAATGACTATTGTACAACAATTGTCTGCTTGAGGGGACACCAAATTTTGTGAAATGCAATGGGGTTTGTGCGCATCAGTGAAACAGTATGATCCAGTCAGCACTGCTCACCTGAAGTGATTGACCACATTGGTCACGCTGAGAAAGGACAGTACGAAGGAGCCAGGCCGGCGGTCGCTTTCCCTGATGAGGTAGCTGCCCGGTGTCCGAGCCTGACGCAATCGCTCTTCTGCAATGGTTCTGTCCAACATTCCATGGTACCATCTGAAAGCAAGCAAGAACAGATCAAGAAGTTAGTCAGCAATAAATCAGATTTAAGTGTCTTCCAACAGCATTAGCATTAATGCAACCCTGAATGTAAATGCTGAAGTAGGTTTTTATAGGCTCTTTTTGGCATCCTGACATAAGCCTATATTTAGTTGATCTTATTTCAAATTACCTTGCAGATTTTTGAAAAAACCTTTGCTATAATGCAATAGCTCTGTAAAACGAGACTTGCAGAGATTGCATTGGATTTTTGGGAGTTTTTAAACAAGACATGCATGCAAGCCACCCTCTCACTCCACAGAACTGTGACAGGGCTCCTCCGGCTGCAGATTTTTTATTTTTTTTCTCTTGAGAAAACTCATGCGGAAATATTGAAAGTGAAATCTTGCTCTAAAAAGGTGCCTTAGCACAGCGAGAAATTTTAAAAAGGTTTTACTGCAGAGCCTCAGCCATTAAAAACATGAAGGTCTCTAAATTAAACAGTAGCTTTTCTAACAACACTGGTTAATTTTTAAGCGATTTTAGATCCCTGGAGAAAAAAAAAAGAAAAAAAAAAACATTGTGTCTGATTTTAGTGTTTTGCAACAGGGGGTTCAAGATTAAAAAAAAAAAAAAAAAGAGTAAAAGACAAAGCTGATGTATATTTAACCCTACAAATATACAATCGTATATTGTGTCATGTTTACATTGATAGAGTAAGACTTTTTCCTCAACTAGCTCTAAATTAATCCCATACCTTAGCTTACCGTCATCTTCAGAGGAGGAAGTTACTCATCTGCATAATCAAGCCGAGAGATATCACAATCGTGCATTTGCACTAGATTTAGTATTTGTTCAAAGGTTACATGCAATTTGTTGGATGGTTTGTGTTTACTTGTGAAATAGCCTATTATCTAGGCTCATTTATTTATATTTGTAAAACACAATATTGGTTATTCCACTGCATTTTCGCTCAAATTTACCATTGTTTTTGCAAATTGCTTTCTGTTTGTTTGCGAGTCGGGTTTTCCTTTGCAAAGCAGATCGAGTTTGTTTGCCAGATGCTTGATTTGTTTGTTTAATATTGGCACATAATTCGCAGCATAAAAATGTTACATCTTTAGAGGAATTGTTCACAAAAAAATAATAATAAAATCATGTCAGTATCTCCTTCAAGTTCTTCCAAACCTGTATGAATTTCTCTCTTCCACTGAACACAAAAGATGATATTTTGAAGAATGTTGGTAACCAAACAGTTGATGGGCCTCACTGATTTCCATAGTATATTTTCCGCATATCATTTGGTAGTCAGTGGGCAAACTGAACTATCCCTTTAAATATAGTGAAAAGCAACTCATGTAAAAATGTTTGTCCACTCCTGAAATAAATAATTTTCATCTGGTTTAAACGTCAAAATGTCCTTACAAAAACAAGCCAAGCAGAAGTCTCCAAATCTAATTATGATTTTGCATTTTCAGTCTTGTTTAGGGTATAAGACTATATATGTAATCTAACTCGTAAGTTTTTTTTCTCTCTCCATAGAACACTCTTTAAAATAGAATAAAGATCAAAAACTTCTAAAATTGTGAAAAACTACACAGTATGCATGTATACCATGTACCGTGTGTAGACTCACTCTAGCCCCACAGTTAATTTAATTCATCTGCAGAAGAACAGCAGGACAATTAGCACTGCGAACAAAATACAAAATCAATTAATCAGCACATGTGTGTGTTGTTGATGTGGTGAAGGGGAAGTAATGGTAGGTGAATGGAGGAGGTGACAGATGAGAGCGAGACACAGGAACAACTGTCTTACCCATGTTAAAATGTCACACTGACTGCAGTCTGCATATAACATCATGTGGGCATGCAGCCCTCCCACACTCAAACACGTATTGTGTTAATGGGGAAGCAATGCACCAGTGAGTTTCATTTGTGTTGAATGTCAGTTTTCGGTGTACAAGAGTTTTTAACGGTTTTTAAAAGTGTTGCTCTGTGTACAAGAGATGCTGCAGTTCAAATGTTCACATTTCTATGGCACATTCATGGTGGTGTCACCAAGGCAACTGGATAGGTTTCTGGTGGTTTCAACATTTTTTTTTTGTAGAACTTCTTTCAGCTTGAGCGCAGTGGCTTAGCGGAACACAATTTCTATCGAA
This sequence comes from Pimephales promelas, assembly GCF_988280905.1. Taxonomy (NCBI): domain Eukaryota; kingdom Metazoa; phylum Chordata; class Actinopteri; order Cypriniformes; family Leuciscidae; genus Pimephales; species Pimephales promelas. The sequence continues at coordinate 23,008,941 of NC_142772.1, forward strand.
ATTAATCAAGACTCAGATTTCAGCGTTTCATTGGAATGTAATGAACAGTATGTGTGACGATCCTAAAAATGTAACACTTAATCTAGACTAGTCATTAATTTAAAGGCCCACTGAACTGCCTTGAAACACAAAGTGAACACCCAATGAAGCCGAAAGCCAGGGTGGGACATATTGAGCAACTCCTCCCCTTTTTTAAAATAGCCAATAGCGTTTCATTTACATCACAGCTCGGCCAAGCCACAATTGCCTGCTTATGACAACCACAATCTAATAGATTCCATTTTAGATTTAATATACGTTTACATTTATTCATTAGCTGACGCTTTTATCGAAAGCAACTTACAATATGTCAAAGGTCACACAGCTCTCGAGCAACTAGGGATTATTAAACAAAGCTGTAATCAATCATGCTGATGATGATGTGTAGTTTGTAGTCTGTTGTAGTAGTCACTGCATGACTTTGTCACTTCATGGAGTTTTTTTTTTCTTTCTGCGACTGACTAATTATAAATTAGTCGACCAAACCTCTTCTCGTCGACTAACATTTAGTCGACTATGAGGGGGCAGCTTGAAATGTGCCATTATTTAACCCTAAAACCGTATTCTGGACAAATGTGGGCAAAATAGTTTTGATTTATTTTTAAAAAATACTTTCCTTGATCTGAGCGGTACAAGACTTGGCTACTTTTCCTAAGTTTGCATCCTGAACACACACAATTTTTTTTAACTCAATTCTACAATGTTAAGTGGGTGAAAAAAAAAAATCCTTAATCTTGTGTTTGGGTCAAAAATGGTCACCCATAGAAATGAATGAGAAAAACTGTAATTTAGAGCATTCTAAAATAACCCAAAATAAGACACCAGGTGACAGCAAAGTCACTTCATCTTTAGGTTTTAGCTCTAATAACTTATTGGAATGATATTTTAATGTAGTTAAAAAAAACATAAAAATAAGCATAATTTACATAGAAAATATGGTACTTTTTGAAATAAATAAATTAAAAAACACGACCAAAATAAAAAATAAAAAAACACCATAAATGGATAGACAAAACTTTATCGAAGATAATGAAGATATAACGAAGATATAACATTTATAATAAATAGAAATTAGGATCACACTTGAGTCCTCTGTGCCCACATTTGTCCACAATTACAGGATTAAGGGCTGTAAAGTGAATACGGTTTGAGGGTTAATAGTATGTAGTTATATTTTGGCTTAACAAGCAAAGAATGAACATAAAAATGAATTAAGCAAATGTAGAAATGCTTTGAAATATGCATTTGCTTGTCTTTTTTCCTGTGCAGGAGTACGTTATGCGAGTGCTCCAAATGAACTTTGACACGTCAACACCTCTGCAGATACTCTGGTGTGCATGAACGAAAGTATAAACAAGGCAGAATTTTCATTAAAAAAATAATAATAATAATTATATGTATGTGTAGAATTATATATATATATATATATATGATGCGATCTGGGAAATCCCACCACATGGTGAAATTCGACATTTTATGCCTGGTTCAGATTAGACGATTTTTTTTGTCTGTTATGATAGTCACTGTGTCAGATTTCGCGATTTTGACTCCTAAAATCTTGTCGTGTCATGGACGAGACACATGTCAGACTATATGTTGCTTTCTGACCAGTCATCGCCTGCCGTCTTTAACGGTGCGCGTGATGTCATCGAGAAGGCGAAACTAGTAGCGAGTGACTTCCTGGATTGCTCGGCATTGCCTTTTCAGCGTGAGAAATACACGGTGTGGCGTGTGAGTGTGTGAACTGGTTGAATTGGTTGAACTGGTTGAACGGCCATTGCGTGACACTTCCCTGCTCGAAGAGGACAGTATGGGCTGTCAATCCTCCAAAGAGAACTTGAGGTAAAATATTGTTTTCTTATATTTTTTTACTTTTAATTTTAACGTTAGCACCATCGTCTCTCTTTCTTTTCGCCATTTTTGAAAGTTGTGTACGGAAAAGCTTCTGTGCTCCTATTGGTCAACCTCATACATGTGACGTAACCGTCGTGGACGACCGTTAAAAAATGAAACATGCTAGTCTTTTTGTCGCGAAGCATCGCAGACACAATGTAGGTTGTCGCCCAGTATGACACACTATACGAGATGACACACGTTTACGAATCCCCACAACACCCTACGTCAAACGGATTGTGCCAAAATCGGGCTAAAATCGTGTAATCTGAACCAGGCATTAGGTTTTGAGACCATATTAAAGCTGGGATAAAGCCCTTTCCAAATCTGTTTTTATTTCTTTTATCATTTGTCAGTAACAAAAGTTATGGTTATCTGAAATTGGCTGATCGCTATGATTTTCAGAAACAGAATTTTGAGAAAAACAGGTTTAATTAACGGTCACATCCTGCTAAAGGGACAACTGGCACTCCCTTTTTTATTGCCTTTTTTCATATCACATATTTTAGTAAAAGCTTACGAACTCAAAATTCAACCTGTGAAAACCATTTTGAAATTGGACCATTGAGAGACCATCAAACTCTTGTTCTCTTGTGCTCCGCATCACACCACACGATAACGCTGGATAAAAATAAATAAAAACTTGCGGGCTGTTGTAGTCCACTTAGGACTGGACTTTATTCTGTTATGTTGTTTATTTTGATAGGTGAACTGTCTTTGTAGTGTTACGAGAAGGAGAGCTAAACGGGAGATATTGTTTTTTGCCCCTCCGCTCCGCCTGCGTGTTCTTAAACAGTCTTTTCAGCTGGCCATTATAAATGGCTATTTTTAATATAATATGCAGTTTGAAATGTAAAATGAGCAACACACTTGGTCATGTAAACTATTGACCCATTTTATCAACCACAGTGATACAGAGTGCAGGAGTAATTTGCACACTGCAGAGCTCCTCTTCACTATACTATATATTAATTTATTGAATAGACAGGCTCTCTGAAGCAGTCATTTGAGTAAAACTGCACCATTAGCAAAAGGACAGTCCCTCATAATTCCCAGAGGCTGCCTTTTCTCTTTGCACTGGGACTGGGACTGTCTCGCAGCTTTGTACGCAATAAAAACGACATCAGCAACACAGGGTTATTAGCACACTGGATGATGTGCTCTATTAAAACGTCTGTGGTCAAATTAATCAAAAGCTCCTGAAAACACGGATGTGTGGACAAAATAAAGAGGCAATGTGTTCCACGATATTGGCCATGACGAAGATTAGATGATGTACAAGCAAACTGTATTACTTTAAAGCCCATTACACTATCACACATAGATCACAATTAATATTAACATTTTTAAATGTCGTTTTCCTAAAAATTGTTTTGTTTGGATGCCAAGTAATTAATTCAGGCATCCTTTTTTCCCAGAGAATGACATCAGACTCAGTGTAAACAGGCCTTTAGGCTAGCTAGCAACTTCCCCATTCTTCCTTCATAGCAGTAGAGTTCAGTTCCTGTGTCGACAACAAGGCCTATCGGTAAATAACCGAACCCCCTCCAGTCTGCACATCGAGATATAGACAGGCACAGCCTTCATCCTCCTGAGGAATGCCTGATCGTGTCAGTGCTTGATCACTAGCTGGTGCCTTCAATGAATAGAAACCATGAAGTCAAAATAGCTAATTACATCATAGTCTATTTTCCACTCAGGAAATTGATGCTTGCATTAAATTAGCTGACGTGTATTGTGCCAAGCCGTCCAGTGACTTGTGTAGTATACTTGCAAAAAGAGCAGGTGGAAGTGTCATATTCACTCGTGTAAGTATTAGAGTAATAGTCTACTCTACACTGATGGTGCTTAATGTAAAAGACTGATGCTTTTTTGGTTTGCCACTTGCATTTTTATGGAAAACCAAAATGGATTTTATGGTAAAAGGAAATTATGGTCGGCGTCGATAGCACAAGTGCGCAGTTGTGCTTTTCGGCGACCCGAGTTCGAGTCGCGGCTCGTGGACCTTTCCTGATGCCGATATGAAGTGTTTTTTTTTCTTCAGAAATTCTTTTTGCGTTTTAATTTTTCTGTATTTATGATTCAGAACAAATCTGTTAGCAAAAACAGGGAGTAATCACAAGATGGCATAAAACATTAACAATTACTCTTTTCAAATCTTTAAACTATAATAAAAATAAAACAACAATTATTTAGTCATGTTTAGCTTCTTCCATTTTCTAATGATTGCTCCAACAGTGGACCTTTTTTCACCAAGCTACTTGACAATTTCCCCGTAGCCCTTTCCAGCCTTGTGGAGGTGTACAATTTTGTCTCTAGTGTCTTTGGACAACTCATTGGTCTTGACTATGTTAGTAGTTGGATTCTTACTGATTGTATGGGGTGGACCGGTGTCTTTATGCAGCTAACAACCTCAAACAGGTGAATATAATTTAGGATAGTAAATGGAGTGGAGGTGGACATTTTAAAGGCAGACTAACATGTCTTTAAGGGTCAGAATTCTACATGATAGACAGGTGTTCAAATACTTCTTTGCAGCTGTATCATACAAATAAATAGTTAAAAAAAATCAAATATTGTGCTTTCTGGAATTTTATTTATTTATTTTTTTAAGATTGTCTCTCACAGTGGACATGCACCTACGATGACAATTTCAGACCCCTCCATAATTTCTAGAAGGAAGAACTTCTTAGGGTATGTACTTATTTTTCCTCACTGTATCCACCTTATTCCTGACGACCTTACTGCATTTTGAATTATGGGTGACACTTCTGGTTTGGGGAACTTCCATTCAAAAAGGCTGAAACGAATCATTTCAAATTACGAATAAAGCTGATCTGTCAGTTTGGCTGGATGAGCTGTCAATTTTCCTTCATGATTTATTTTCAGACATCAGAATAACCCTATACTTGGTATTTTAACGTGACATGTTATAAGAAGAATATCTATGGCAAGAGCTCTTTTCAGTCGCCGCTTTCTTTTCCTCATAATGATTTTTATTTTTTTCCTTTGTAATCCACTGTAAAAGTATGAAAAAGGACAACATATACGGCACATTTGTGGTCTGTTCTCCCGAATTTTATTTACGATATTGCATTAATAATTCACTGGAATGCACAAAGAATCTATTATCCTCAAATCCTCACTTCTCTTTCCAGGTTTGTTTTCACAGGTAAATGCAATTTATAATCTGTCAAAATGAAAGAAATCACTTTGATATAGCGTCATGTAATGCTGAAGTTAATGAACATTTTTAATTAAGGCTTTGTTATATGATACAGATATACTGTATATATATATATATATATATATATATATATATATATATATTTGCCTTCTACTACAGTGATATTTAACCACAGACTTTTGGAGGCTATTTATTAATTATTTTAAACTTTTAAATTTCATTTTTTAATGGTTGAAGGGTGAGTCGATTAATGTCATCTCATTGTGACACTTTTTTAACATATTGCGTTCATAATGCCAGCCTTTCACTGTTTTACAGTTTAACGGAAGTTACGCCCATAATTCGCGCAAAGCGTCATGGGGCGTATGAATAAAGTTGATATAACCGCGAGACCGACAGTTATAGTTAAACACCATTATTAGAACTCTAACTGACAAAACCTTAAAATATCTTGCAGATAAGGTTATACAGGCTACTAATATCAGTGTTGGGGAGTAAAGGAATATGTACCGTTGTTACATATTCATATACAGAATTATGAGTAGCCTAACTGTAGTCTCCACGGGACATAAAATATTAATTTTATTTAATTTTTCGAGTTCGCATTTATGAGGAAAAACCAGTTACGGACGTGATAGTTCTCCGTTCCGGATCTGACTGCTCTGAAAGCATTAAAACTTCAAGAGACAAACAAAAAGCACAAAACCTTTATTTAAAGTGAATTTCGTTTTGTATTAATTGTATCTTAATTTTAATCAACCAATTGCCTGGATTTAATAAATAAGAAGTAAATATAGCAGACGATAGATGATCACAAAACTAGGGCTGCAACTAACGATTATTTTGATAATCGATTAATCGGACGATTATTTTTTCGATTAATCGGATAAAAAAAATTATATTCCATTTTTTTGTTTATTATAACAAAATAAAACCCTAAAAACCACACTCTTTTGTGTGTTAAACAATCTACTTAATACAGACAACTTCATTATAAAGAAAAACAACAAATAAAAAAAATATATATGACCATAACCTATGACAAAAATGCTATTGTAAACTAGATTAGTGGATAACTCAGCAAAACTTAGCCTAGAAATATCACAAGTGCACAATAATTTTATAAAATCTGAACATTTAGTGAAAAAAACATTCCTTAGTGGGGAACAAATAAGAGACAATAAGTGTAGCACTAACTCTGGTAAAACGTACACATTGCTCTTTGTATTGTTGTTATACATTCATGAAAAACATCGTAAAAATCAGATGCACAACTGCTTTAAATGTAAAGCACAGCTGTTTAGTGAGGAAGCCAAATATAATAGATAGGACAGAACAAGAAAGGCTATTAATAAGCTTTCATTGCGCAAAAGTATTATGACATGATCATGAAAGAGCTGCACAAAGTGCTTATGCGCATCGCGAGCGCTGAATGATGCGCTTGAAGCAACACGGAGTCACAGGGCGGCGCGCAGCTCTTCAGTGTCTGCCGCATTAAAGTTAAAAGCACCAAGGAAAGAGAAAGACATATTGACTGTGTATTATACAGTATCTATGCAATAGTTTATTAAGCCTTTTCTTTTAACAGTTTTAAATTTCAGTTAGGCTACTGTGCACGTGAAGAACATGTTATACTGCGCCGACAACAGACACTCAGTAGAAAGTGATTAAGTTACAGCAATAAAAGTCTAGCAAGATAGAAAAACCATCATAGACCTTTATCTACGGATCAATTATAATAATAACATTGAATCATCTTGGAAAGAGTTTCATCATGTTAACTGTTGTAACTGAACGCGACGAGCTGTTTGAACACCGAATAGAAAATGACTGACAGCCGCAGTGGAGGGAAAAGCTTAGGTTAACTTGAATTTAATGACTTAAATATACATTTCTATCTCACATTATACTATAGTATGGCTTCATAAAGTATACACGATTAACGTAGGTCACCTATTTTGGTTTCAAAACGGCGAATTTACCGAAAGGTGAATGATGTTCGTGTATGCTGCATATTGATAGCGGTTTCCTGATGCCCGCAAATTAGTTCAAACTCACGGAATCAAGAGCGCGCATGCGAGACAGAAGATAATGTGCTCCAAACCGTCCGTGTTGCGCGCGCGAGACAGGGTAGAGCGGCGAGGGAGAGACCGCATGTGTGCCTCATGAAGCGCATGTAAGAAGCGCATGTTCCATGTAAACAATCCCCGTGACGTAATCAGACCAACTAATCGATAATGACATTCGTTGACAACGATTTTCATAATCGATTATAATCGATTTTATCGATTAGTTGTTGCAGCCCTACACAAAACATATCAACTCAAATGCAATCCGTATAATGTGCATTACTCTCTGTGTGACACAATCTGACACATTCACTACTGCGAAGATCGCGAACTTCATCTTTGGCCGACACTGACAAAGAAAACATTTGTTTATTAATAAACAATTAAAATATCTCCTTGCTATATTTTACATATTCATAATCATTACATTTGCCAGTTCTTTGAGACAGCTTTTAGGTTCTTTATTGGCAGCGCCACCCTTACATGTTACATGAACACGTGCATCACTGCACCCACCAAAATAGGCCCGTTTTTTCTTGTAAAGGATTTGTTTACTGTGTGTGATTCATTTAATGGAAAACACATTCACTGCTAGTTGTCTTGCTGTTAATTTTAAATAAACGTAGAGCAAGTAGCTAATCAGTGTCAGCTCCTTAATTCAAACCAAGTTGTCCAATAATTGACGAATTCGCAACACCCCGCCCCCTCCCCAGATGATGTTTGTTACGAACAGTCACATTTGACTCACTTCATAATTAATTGTGAAACCGGCACACCCCTAGAAACATCCTCACTCGCAATACTAGCCGAGACTCCTTCTTTATGTTTACAGCTGTGACATAATGACGCAAAGACATGCTCAAATTTCCTGCGGATATCCACCAGTACCACTGAAATTAACAACATTACAACAAGCTTACCGTTTTGAATCGAGCTGAGGCAAGCAGATAGTATTGAACACTGGCTGGTTATGTACTTGCTCTATATATTTTGGATAATTTTAACCCAAAAATGTTACAGACCGCAGCTTTAAACCAAACTCACAGGCTGCCGTAAAGATGTTTTCTGTCTATATATATATGACGTGACAACAGTTGTTATCAAATAAAATGGTGAAATGCTCATGCAGTGAACTCTGAGAGAAGCTCTGGAGATTAAGTTGACATTGACTGTCCTCTTATAGTGAGATGGCAGATGCTGAAAACAGTATAAACACAACAACTGATGCTTCACCTTTCATAGGTTTAAAATCTCAATAATGGTTAGACTGTTGTGTAATAAGTCGCGTATTTTTCAGTCCAGTACTTTCAGTAAATTAAGAGCATCTTCAGTGCATACAGATAAACATCTCAGAAGATCTGCAAACATATTTGCACTTGAGATGACTGAAGCAAAAATACATCAAGCATGACTGCAAAAGGTGTTTGCCTCAGACTCGATTCACACAGAAGCAGGGGAAAAGGAAGTGAGTTGAGACAAGGGAAAGGTGGCACTTTCTTAATAACACTCAAACCACTCGCACACCTTGCCCCTTTTTGTGCCTTGCTGTAATGGAAATCAACTGATATGTGCAGCACGGTGGACAAAAATAAATGGTTACAACTACAGTAGCATGTCATCAGCAACTTCATTCACAGCCTTGACACAGCAGAGCTCTGATCCATAAATAGGAGTGTAAAATATGCACCGACTAGTTAACCATGTGATCGTTAACCCATAAAGATGACATTATAATGACACTTCACAAGAAAAGTGGCACTTCACACGTGAAGTGAAAAGGCTTGTTTGACGGCAAAATGAACCCAATAAGAGAGTCAATGTTCAGCACTCAGGCACTTCAACCTCGGTCTGAAGCACAAATTTCTCTGCACTTGAATAGACAATAGTTGTACTTTTAGATCATTATAGCTTTGAATAATTTTGAATTATTCCCCAAAAATCCCATGAAAAGATCCTGACAAGATACCAGGGAAGCATGACAATATTCTGCCTGTAAGTTTCTTCTTCATAGATGGCTCAATGAAAACAGGACATGACCTTTCAGTGGTTAGTCCATGCTAACCATCAGGGAAGTAGTCAGACCTCTCAATTTACAGCACTTCATCTGGGAGGAAGCGAGGGCTTGTTGAGACTTGATTGAGGGGTCGTATTCACTCTCTTGCGCACTTTCAACACATCCGTCTCTCTTTATAGGTCTCGAGTACCTCGAAAAAACTCTAAATATGTCAAGTCATTGCTCATCAGTATTACGATGATGAAACTGCACAGCCTTACGTTAACAGTGACTTTCAAAACTGATGTCAGCTGTCATCTGAGCTCATCTTTCATTCTGTAGGAGAACACCAAAGAACTCATGATCTCAATCTGATCCCCAGAAAAATAGCATCACTCTTGTAAAAACACCCTGACAGTTTGAAACTGATGAATAAGCAAATTTGTCCTCAAATGCTTTAAAACATTTATATTGAAGAAAAAGCATCACTGATTCAACAGCTCTTACTACAAGCGCACGTAACCATCCTTAATTACAAATTCATGCATCAAACATCTGTTCACCTGAGACACTTAATTATTTCATTACTAAACACATTATTTCATGTCTAAACACATTGTTGATAGTCAAAATATATTATATAAAATGTAAGAAATATAATTCAGGTAAAAAAATAAATTTTCAGAGAACTAGGGCTGGGTGATAAAGGTTTAAAATTATCCATAAAGTTTTTGGTGAAATTCAACATCTCAATATTTATGCACTTGCTCAAATTAATTAAAAGTTTGTTGTTGTTGTTTGTTTTTTTGTTTTTCATAAAAAAAGAATTCCAGATTTATTTTATTTTTGTATTTATAGAATCCAATATTACAAAACACAGTAATAAATAGCCTAAAAATATTTTTACTGAAATAGGTCCATAGAAAATGTAAGTAATTTATTGTACAAAAATGTGTTTAATAGTGTCAATTGAACTTATTCGTATTAAAGTTAAAAAAGATGATTCAGTCAAGAGCAATGAGATTGTTTGGTTCAACTTAAATGGCACAGATGGCCAGAGATATATTAGGCTGCAGTCACTAACAATGCACTAATCTAATATACTGAAACCTGTATGCTCTTTTTTTCCTCAACTGTTTTGGTTCACTTAAGACAAACAATTGTGACGAGCATTTTGACACATAAATGTGTGTATTTGACAGTTCAAGCCCAAAAAGGTGACACTGGGTGCGTCTTCACACAGTTTGGGCGTTTTTAGTTTGATTAAAACCAACCCAGGCACAATTAATCCCCCTTAATAATATATGTTATACAACAGTTATTTCTGGTTCTAGAATTTGATTGACTGAGAGCCTTTTCAAGCTTGATCGACTCATGGCAAACAAGCAAAATACTACTGTTGTTGTGTCACGAAATGTAGTTTTTTAGGTGAGAATAGTTATACAGAACTCAAATATGTGACTCAAATATAATCATAGTAGTGCCTATTTTACAGTCTGTTTAGACACTTCAGGTCACCAGTGACCGATCAATGCTCATGTACCCGCAGAGAACAGCGTCATCTCGGCCAGTCTTTTGTGAATTTGCAGCTAGCTCTTATGTAGATGGTGATTTAATATGAGATAATTAATTTGGGGTATTTTAAAGCTGCAGTGTGCAATTTTTCCTCTTTTTCACCATCTCTATCCAAAATCTACAATTGACCTTTCTCCGGCCCCTCCCCCAAAAATCACACATCATAGCAACCGTTACTATGTGAGCAGGTCTGTCAAACATTGACTCCAAACAAGATGGTGAAGCGGTGTGCGCACTGCCAATAGATTGTATTGAGTATCCCGATAGATACCCCGATAGATTGCCTGGAGGAGTTGTGTTCTTTCCGTTTCCAAAGGCAAAAACACAGAGTGAGCGGTGCCTAAAATAGATAAAAACAGTGTGGACGGCCCCACTCCCAGTTAAATTAGTCGAACACGGTTAACTTGAGTGCAGTGTGCGTAAGACTGAGACACTTACAAGCAGAATATATCAATTTGCAGACTGATCTCATGAAGTAGCGTGTGTATGACACGCCAATTCGTATTTCCATTTTTGGCGTGCTATCAACACGCATAATCGCTTTTCAGCGTGTTTATGAATGCCGTTGACTTAACGTTATTACCGTATATATAAATAAATGACTTACCTCAACCCCGTCCCTAAACCTAACCGTCACTGGGATTAATGGCATTTATGAGTCTTCCCCTACCATCCTAGGAAAAAAAAAAGATCGCTCCCCAGACGTAGATCTACATTTTGCTTCGTTTCGCGCGGACATTTGACGGCGTGTACAGACACGCGGAATCACTCAGACGTTAATGGCGTAGACATACACGCGGATAGCTCAAAATGCGTAGAGATAACACGCCACTTGACTCGAAAGTGGCGTGTATGTTTACGCAAAAGTCATGATGTCATGTTGCAATTTCAATATATCCCTCCACTGCACGCTGTAACCCTTTGTGCCTCGATCTGGAGGATATCGCAGAGGTATTGCTCCAGAAAAGGTCACTGACACGCACGGGTATACCTCCTCCCGTCATGGCAATCTGTCGGGCTGGTCGTGTTTGATCATTTGTTTGACAGGTGTAATAACAATAACTAGGGGGCATGGCTTTTGCAAACAGTCAATTGCAGTAATTCATGGAATTATCAACTTAAGTGAGTTGTGCCTCGACACGGCACAGCGCGGATGAATCAATGTTTGAGGAGAATGTGATCTGTCAGTCACTGCGCGGGTGTGGATACTATCATTCTACTTTTTGGAAGTATGACCAACATGAGAATTTTCACTGGAATGTGTCATCTGAACAAATAACATCCACTTTTGTTCTGGTTCTGACCAACTAAGGGAAAAAATAAATGGGGGAAAATTAAGTTTCATAACTTTATATTTAGGCTATATTTCACTTAAATCCTGTACTAGAGCACTGCTTTTGTGTTTTACTTAACTGAATTATTTGTTTCTTTATTTCCTATTGTCTTTTATAATGTTGATTGTTGTTCATGAAATATTATTTTAGATAAATAATATGAAGAGTTCAGATGCAAAAGCCTCTAAGTGCCATTTGAAATTTTCTTTTAGAATGATCATTTTTATCAAGCTTGTATATTGAAGTTCAGCGATTTCACTTAAATGGCAATGATAATTACCTATTAATTGTTATTTAAGTGAAATTACTGAACTTCAATATACAAGTTTGATGAAAATCATCAGTAAAGAAGAAAATTTCAAATGGCATTTAGAGGCTTTTGCATTTGAACAATAGAAGATACAATTTGAACAATAGCATTAGAACAATATTGCATCTTCATATGCCATATTTGGCATTGAGAAAGGATCGATATGGACTTCAGTGAGTTACATTATTATGACATTAGATGGTGGAAAAGACTGTCTTTATGAGTGAGTCGGAACAAGAACTGGTTTTAGCACTGTCAAGGATAAAGACAAACATATCGCTGATTTTTTGGATATATTATAGACATCGACCTGAAGAATGAATGCAATGTCAGATGTAGGTAATACACTTGTTTATACCATCTCTCTCTCATAACACTATAATAATCCACTCTACATAATACTATAAGCTTCAATGAAGCGACTCAATGTCCCTTCGTTACTAGTTCGTGAATCGTGATGTTTTAGAATCAGTAACGGAGGCTTGGGCTCAACTGTCAATTTTAGATTTAAATCTGTGGCGGAAGGAAGTAGTTGTGCACAAAAGAGGGTTTTTAAAGACACTCTGTTGTTGTTTCTTATTTATTTACTCCCTTGTGCCGTCAACAGTTTAAAGATTCATTGACAAACATTCTATGGTGTGTGCAATTATTTTCAGGGAAACGCACGGCTAAAGTAGTTCCAGCAGGTTTTGACCGCATTCCATTCCATATCACTTTGTGTAGTTGACTAATAACAGGATACAATGGGCTATATGCACGCATAAGTTCCGCATTTGACGCAAGGATGCTCGTCCATTTCCGGTTGTGTAGATTAAAGCGGAGGAAAACCGGAGAAAACGGGATTATGGCAGATTCTTCAATATTTACTGTCCTCCCGTCTTTGAAACGAAACGTACATACGTTTAGATGTAATTTTATATATAGTTATGTTTATTTAATATAATTTTAAAAAGAAGCATAAACACAACGAGGGGTGTCTGTTTTATCTGTTTTTGTGACTAACGTTTCATTAGTATAACCATGGAGTTTAAAATTCAATATAAATTCTCGGTATTGCATTGGACTCTATGATCGGCGGAAGTTATCGAGCATCCTTAATCCTTCACCGGAAATAACGCCGTGCATAGAGCCCATAGAGTGCCGAAATAATGACGTCACTTTGTTGGCCAAAAAGTGGAAGTGAGTTAGCATTTTAGTCTAAATGTGACTCATATAGACTAAAATGCCCTAAAGTCTATGGGTTTTTTTAATGGGTTTTTGCTCGCCTGAAATAAGGTCTGTGGTTAACAAAGCCTCTAAATATTTTCACGTTTTGATTATGACATAAAACACACCAGTTATAACCTGCTTGTGTGGTTTTTTGTTTGTTTTTTACTTTAGGCTTCAAAATGTATAATTTTTTTATTAACTTGTAAAGACGTACAAAACGTGTAAGGTTCATAACTCTTTGTTGAACACAGATCTTATTCTTTGCAATTTTCCAAAAGTCTATGGGGAAAATGCATAGCTTTTTGATCGAGGGAACCCATGCGCCGCTAACTTCCGAGTTGTCCTACAAAGTGACGTCATAACTTCGGCAATCTATTCATAACAAGAAAAAAAACATGCAGCCCCATGCGCTTGATCTGTAATTTTTGATGTCTAACTTCACAATCAATGGAAACATGCAGTTTAATTTTAATAAATAAATAAAGTATATAGTCTTATCTATAATCAATAGAAAATTAAACTGCATGTTTCCATTGTATATGTATATTTCCATTGTGTGTATGTATATATATATATACACACACACACACACACACACACACACACAGACAACAAATGTCACGAAAAAATTACCATGAACATTTTTGAGTGAAAACGAAACAAACTAATAACTGAATCAGCATGCTTAATAGATTCCGTAAAATTGATTCACAAAAATGTATTAAAAAAAAATCTATAGAGACAATATTAAAACATCTGTCTTATATATCATGAGTGTGCTTATATATCATTATGTCTTGTATATCATCAGCTATCTGTGGCAAAAACTGTGGCGAGAACTGTACTTAATTGCAATAAGGGAGTCCTTTTTTAGTATATTATTAATATTTTTGGAAAGTGAGAACAGAACAAACTAGGCAAAGAAAGGAAGTTCTTGACTCCATATTCTGCCAGTCTGAGCTGTGAACAGCAGCATTAGTGTCCCACTTACGCTGAATTCATCCTCTGCTGCATCCTGGGCTCTCCGACTCGCTCTCACTCACTCACAAAGTAATCCCGCTCAGCTGCCGAGTCGCTGGGGTCTGTCTCGATCTCACCAGACAAACATCCCATTTGGTCGTCGCCATGTCCCAGAGAACCTGCTGTTCGACTGCGATCGCCACATGGCTCTTGAAGTCAGTGAGTAGAAACTATGTCTGCATGAGAGTGAGGGAGGGGGGGGTGGGGTGGGGGGGTTCTCTAGCTCACATACGGTCGGCAAAGTTTGAGATGATGTCCAAAAGAGAAATAATCCACGCCGGTTTTCACTCCTTCAATAGTACGATTTTAGATGCTGGAGAATGAAGACCTTTCCCTTGAATTTGCCCTGTCTGCCTTGACATCTTTACTCTGTGAAGGCGGTCACTCAAATAATGTAAAGTATGAAACGGCTCAGCAAAAGAGAGCAGCGGGAGGGAGGGGACAAACGGGATGCGAGACGCCAAGAACCTCCCAAGGTGGGAGGACACAACCTGACCACCACTCAAGAGGCTTAAATTCTTTATTCCCTATGATATTCGTCATGTCTGCAAATAATGGTTTAAATTTTTTAAACAATGGTGTTCCAAACCAATTTGTAACAGTAAATAATGATGTTTGAAAAATGAGTTTTCCATTTTGGACTATTTTTTTTTAATGAAATTTTTTCATCAGACAACCTTTATGATCAAATTCAAACTCTTGCACACCTTTCCTTTCCTTCAAACACCAAAATAAAATAGTCATACTCTGTAAGTGAGCAAGGTTCGGCAGGTTGGAACATCAGTAACCAACTGGTTTCTCAACGACCAAACATTATGTAAAGTGCCTGCAGCGATGTCATTTTTCAAGAGTTTCCACACTGGAAAAATAGGTGGAGGTGAACAGGGTCTGTAAGCAGCTGCCAAACAGCTTTGTTTTTCTTCACACATGATGGAGCGTCACCGCTTGTTAGAGTCAGCACACGGGGACTGTCCTCCAGCACACAGATGGATGACTAAAGAGCCCATCTTAAGCAAGCAGTTACTGTGCAGAAGGAGCTGAAAAGGGGTCACACGAAGGATGGATTACACATCCTCAAAGTGCTGTGCTCATGAATCTACTGTTAGTACAAATGAGCTGTCTTTTTCCAATTAAATGTCACTGCTATGTAAAATTAAGTGTTTTTAAACTTGACATTGTTTACTAGTAATATAATTTGGTTACCTGCTAAACTCCTATCTCCTCCCAACTCATAGATATTAAAATTTTGCTGCTCATTTTACATAAAGTCGATATTAAAGGTATGTTAGATATGTTAGTTCATCCCGAAATTAAAATTCTGTCCGTAATTGCTCAACCTCCAATTGTTCCATCCCCCGTAAGACTATAAATAAAATTTGTGCTACAGATACACACTTTCAAGAGATTGTGTATTGATATGGTATTTTATTGCAACACTGGTAAATAAAGTGCAGCTTCAGTTTCAGTAGAAATATATCATCCACAATGATAATAGTTCTAAAAAAAAAATACTTCTCTTTAATATCCTCCAACTAGACGGAATCATAGTCTGAACAAAAATCGGATTTTGTGCCCATCATACACTACACGTTTTTTTCTGTGAGATCCGTCAACTCAGACTGCTCAAAATCTCCAGACTGGCACAAACTTTAGGCAACTATTTTCGACAAATCAGGGATTTTTTTCAAGTCATGTATTCCAGCCTTTAGTTTAACCCTTGTGCATTGTTCAAATTCACTACCCTTTCGTTATGTTCGTGGCTGAAAAAAGCCACTACTTTAAACTGCTGTAAAAATGTATCAGATAAATATTTTTTTCAAATTTGTTTGCATAAATCTATTAACCGACCTCAGTCCTGATCAAAACTACTAAATTTTTTTAAAAAATTCAGGATTTTAACTCTTTAATTGCCAAATTCATAAATGATGTCACTGATTTCGGGGGAAAAAAAACACAAAATGACTTATTTTCAATATAAAATATGATTGTGGACTGGATTTTTTTTTACCTTTTATCACAGTCTTGGACATGTCAAAGATCAGTAACAACATTGGTTTTGATGCATTGTTAGTTTTTGTGTAGCATCAGATTTTAACTTTTTCTCCCTCATTTACTGTTCGTGGCTGTTTTTGCCCCATTGACTTCCATTATAACCACATTTTTTGATTGCAAAGCCATGACACCATAAAATCATGCATTTTTGATTGTTGATGGTTTTCCCTGTTGGGAAGAGGTAAAATTTGTAATTTTTTTACTGTTGATAACCAGGTGGAACCATTTAACCCTTTAGACAGGCCTGTGCAAAAAAAAGCTTAGTTTCTGGCTTTTACATGCAGTTATATGGAGTATAATAGCATATTACAGTGTGTATATGTGTGTGTGGGTGTGCGTGAGTGTGTGAGAACTCACCTTGATGCGTCTGAGAAAATAAAAATATACACTTCAGCTCTCAAAACTACATGGAGTAAACAAAAACAAACTAAGTGTATTTATGCATCTGCTGCCTTTTGATGGTGAGAAATGCAGACTAAACAAAAACAAAGCAAGTGGATATAAACGCTTGTCATTTGATGGTGAGAAGAGCAGCAAGCAACATGAGAGAGGGCTTGACTTGTAGTGAAGTTTTAGAGATGATTATGCAGTCTGACCCCTCCAGCGAGCTGCAGGAGGTATTGTCTTCTCACTCTGACCGCAGACTCAGGACAGTCAGATCCTGGTGTGGATGTGGCACCCTCATCATCATCTCAAGCTTCCACTGAAGGCGAGGAGGATTCAGATGATCCTGGATCTGGATGGACTGGGAGAATCTTGAGAGGGACATGGTGGTTCTGAAAATCGCACGACCACTGCGATCATCCCACAGGCAACGTGTGGACTCCCCTCTGGATCTGTAGACGCCGGCCAAAATCAGCATCCCCATGCACAGAGATCTGTGGAGTCCACAGATCCAGGATCCTCTGAATCCTCCTCGCCTTCAGTGAGCTCTAGCTTCCACTGAAAGCAGGAGGATTCTGTGGATCCTGGATCTGGGTGGATTGGGAGAAATGGTGAAGTATGGTTTTCCACCAATGCGGAGACAATTCCCTTTCTTCAGCCTGCAAGAGGCGTGAGTCGAGGGCCGACACGCAATGCTATCGCAATGGTTCAGAACATGGATTCTGTGTTCAATCTGTTTTTTACGGAGGAGACGACTGACCTCATTGTCAGCATGACCAACCTCCATGGGCACCGCACAATGAGAAACTGGACTGGGGTGGACTCCACAGATCTCTGTGCCAACATGGGGCTACTGATTTTGGCCAGCGTCTTCAGATCCAGAGGGGAGTCCACACGTTGCCTGTGGGATGATCGCAGTGGTCATGTGGTTTTCAGAGCCACCATGTCCCTCTCAAGATTCTCCCAGTCCATCCAGATCCAGGATCCTCTGAATCCTCCTCGCCTTCAGTGGAAGCTTGAGATGATGATGAGGGTGCCACATCCACACCAGGATCTGACTGTCCTGAGTCTGCGGTCAGAGTGAGAAGACAATACCTCCTGCAGCTCGCTGGAGGGGTCAGACTGCATAATCATCTCTAAAACTTCACTACAAGTCAAGCCCTCTCTCATGTTGCTTGCTGCTCTTCTCACCATCACATGACAAGCGTTTATATCCACTTGCTTTGTTTTTGTTTAGTCTGCATTTCTCACCATCAAAAGGCAGCAGGTGCATAAATACACTTACTTTGTTTTTGTTTACTCCATTTTGAGAGCTGAAGTGTATATTTTTATTTTCTCAGACGCATCAAGGTGAGTTCTCACACTCTCACACACTCACGCACACCCACACACACATATACACACTGTAATATGCTATTATACTCCATATAACTGCATGTAAAAGCCAGAAACTAAGCTTTTTTTTGCACAGGCCTGTCTAAAGGGTTAAATGGTTCCACCTGGTTATCAACAGTAAAAAATTACAAATTTTACCTCTTCCCAACAGGGAAAACCATCAACAATTAAAAAATGCATGATTTTATGGTGTCATGGCTTTGCAATCAAAAAATGTGGTTATAATGGAAGTCAATGGGGCAAAAACAGCCACGAACAGTAAATGAGGGAGAAAAAGTTAAAATCTGATGCTACACAAAAACTAACAATGCATCAAAACCAATGTTGTTTCTAATCTTTGACATGTCCAAGACTGTGATAAAAGGTGAAAAAAAATCCAGTCCACAATCATATTTTATATTGAAAATAAGTCATTTTCTGTTTTTTTTTCCCAAATCAGTGACATCATTTATGAATTTGGCAATTAAAGAGTTAAAATCCTGAATTTTTTTTAAACATTTAGTAGTTTTGATCAGGACTGAGGTCGGTTAATAGATTTATGCAAAAAAATTTGAAAAAAATATTTATCTGATACATTTTTACAGCAGTTTAAAGTAGTGGCTTTTTTCAGCCACGAACATAACGAAAGGGTAGTGAATTTGCCCAGAGTGTACTGTTGAGTTTTTGAAAAATTTCAAAGCATTTTCCCAAAATATGTGTCAAAATAAGATTTGTCACCAAAAATCATTCCATTTGCTGAAACAAAGAAAAAGTTACGGCCAAATTAAGACTAAAAAATACCCCTTAGTGGCTGAAAAAAGCCACAACAGCACATAAGGGTTAACATAGAGAGTTGCTGCCATAGAGTGTTGCAAATCAGTCACTTCTGAGGTTCCATTTCAGTTGGGATACTAGAAGGCAGACATCTAATTCATCTAAGAGAACAAGGCAGTTTGCTAAAGGCACTTGGTTTTAGAACAGATTTATTAGGCCTAAATGTTCAAATAAAAATATCTTGGAAAATGACAAGGCTGTTGGTAACTGTCAAATTGGACATAATTACACCAAATAACCAATTATCTCAAAATTACCAAATAGTGGTTGATCAATCTTCTTTCACAACATATTGCTAATAGTCATGCAATATCATGAATATATCATGAAATTTAAGAAATGTTTTTTCTAAAAAAAAAAAAAAAAAAAATTACAATCCATAAAAGGATAAAAACCTTTTATAATACGGAAAAGTATCATATCAACTTGGCCTATATGACCTACATTCTTCTCAAGAAAAACCAACAGATGTCCAGAAACAGCAAAGCAATGATATTAAAGGGGGGGTTGATTGTGATTTCACTTTTTTCATTTTAAATATTGTGTAATGTTGCTGTTAGTGCATGAACATTATCTGCAAAGTTGCAGCACTGACAACATGACATCATGACTTTTGCGTAAACATACACGCCACTTTCGAGTCAAGTGGCGTGTTATCTCTACGCATTTTGAGCTATCCGCGTGTATCCACGTGTATGCGTGTATGTCTACGCCATTAATGTCCGAGTGATTCCGCGTGTCTGTACACGCCGTCAAATGTCGAAATGAAGCAAAATGTACATCTACATCTGGGGAGCGATCTTTTTTCTCCCTAGGATGGTAACAGTCATAAATGCCATTAATCCCAGTGACGGTTAGGTTTATGGACGGGGTTGAGGTAAGTCATTTATTTATATATACAGTAATAACGTTAAGTCAACGAAGTTCATAAACACGCTGAAAAGCGATTATGCGTCTTGATAGCACATCAAAAATGGAAATACGAATTGGAGTGTCATACACACGCTACTTCATGAGAAAGTTCAGTGTAAGCAGAGATAGCCTACTGTCTTTTAAAAATCAGCAAGTTTAATGCCTACAAAAATGACTCGAATGGGAGAACAACGGTTTTATAACTAACCCATACATTGACATCAACCCCTCCCTCTAAAATATGCAAAAAAGGGCATGGCCATATTTCTGCAACTCATCGAAAGTGTTATTTTCAACCAGCTGTCAGGTCTTCTGTGTTTGGGCTTCCCACGGACGTTGTAGTTCGTCAAAACAATTCATACAATTTATGTTTGATTATGTTCCTGAAAATTACAATAGTAATTTAGCTCTCTGTGCTGCACATTTTACGAAAGACAGCTTCCAGAATTTCCACGAATTCAATGACGGATTCAACAAGAAACTGTTACTAAAACATGAAGCAGTTCCAACTTTAAAACCACAAGACTTAATCATTTTAAACGTATTTGCATGTATAATGTCAGACGTAATGTTTTAGTTTTATCAAATGCCAGCGATGGCTTTATAGCCACTTAGTTATGCTATTCGTGTCTACTACAAACACATACAAACATTTTTTTATATGTAAAACCTGAATTTTTTTATATGTACTAATTTTGTAAATTTATTTTTTCATGTATATATACTTTATGACGTTATTTTTCGATTTGATCAAGAATGTAAACCAATGCCAACACTGTTTGAGTATATAGTAGCCAGTCAGTTCGATGCTATTTTGTGTAAAACAAACGTGTATAAAGTAAAAAATAAAAATAATAGGCAAATTACCATTCAGAAACGTTCTGTAAGAGCCGTGTTTAGGGAGGTTCTGCTTGACTCTCTTCATCTTTCTGGGTCTGATTCTCATACTGATACTGCAGTATTGACATCATTTGACAGGAACACATCTGCAACTTTCGCCCCATAAAGGTAATGGGCGTGAAGTATCACAACACACCGGCCCAAACTAACCAATCTGAGCCTATTGCCCGTTTCTGAGGGAGTGGTTTCTTAGACTCAGGATGTAAACCGGTCGTTCAAATGACAGAGGAGAAAGCGGCTTAAAGGTGAAATTAATGAAAAACCATGAATACATGTTATATTGCACCCCATAAACACAATCATGCAAAGAAAAAAAGCAGTAAACCACCCCTTTAAGCATGTGCAATGCTCGAATGAATCCCTTTGCACAGATGTTTTAAAAGAAGGCACAGGGAGGTGGTTAAAAGCAAACGCAGAAAATATTTTAAGAGCAATTTAGAGATGGTTAAAAACAAACAGTCCAATAGAATTGTTGCTTTATACAAATATGGTCATGAACACAGTCAAAAAATAATAATTGGAGAAGTTGTTCCAGGCTATTTTAACAAAGAAAAAAAAGAGGAAAGAATACTTTTAGTATTTCTTTATTTATAGTATTTATTTTCTTTAGTGTTTCTAGTGCATATGACTCTTGAATGCATAAAGAACATATTTCAGTGCAGTAACCTGCAGTTTCAGCTCGCAGTGCCACTTGGCATTCCAAAGTCCCTGTATTTCTAACAAAAAAAAGGCAATTAACCAGCATGGGTGCTTAATTAGCCCTTGACTGGGAGTGTTTATTGAGAAATTGCTTATCTAGCAGACACAATATTCACTTATGTTGATCCCCAAATCAAACTCTTTCCCTCTCACTTTCCAGCTCTTGAGGGAAACCGTTCATGACTCAAAATCCCTTCTAATCTTCGTGGAAACAAAATCAACCTGCTCTTTCTCCACAGTGCTGTTTGTTTGCTTTCAAAGCCCAGTGTTTCAGAGGAGCACTACCCAGATCTTCATGCGCTCTCCTTTTTGTCTTTGTTAAACAGTTGAAAACATCTGTGAAATATTTATTCTGCTGCTGGCATCATTGTTTATGAATGAAGTGCACAGTAGTGAGGCGTGAACGATCATGGCTGTCTTCTCTGCGCGACTAAAGCACTAACTTTAGTCACACATTTCTGACAAGCAGGACCGCATCCAAACAGGAGAATGTGTGCAAACCACAACGCACTGAAATTCAACCTACTACTGTGAGAAAACATTGAAACAACTGCCTCAGTTGAAAAGAAAATTAAAGTGGATATGGAAATGTTGAAATCAATTTGAAATTGTAGCTATGCACTTTATACTAGTTATGTACTTCCTACACAAGAAGGAAGGTCTTTTTTTTACAAATTTTGTCAGCATATAAACCAAAAATAAAACGACAGAGCCTGCAAGTTGTTAATGTCACCAGCACCGCATGGGACACTCGGGTGCTTCCTCTTCACTGCAAAGGTGTTGCACATTTTAGACGTGCACTGAGCCATAAGCCGACACAGCCTTCTATTATGTCACAGCCTAAGCTATTTAGAGCAGATATGGGCTGAAATGTGAATAATACCTCACCATGGCGCAAATTCAGCAGTCGCTGAGTGCATGCGGTAATATATACACCTCTGGTTTAGCATTGGCGTATCAGAAAGCAACTCTTCTCAGCCTTTTAGGCAGTCGAGTCTGTCAGAGTCAATAATCTGGAAGCTCTGAAGAAAACTTTCATCCTAATTAGGTCACCAGTCTAAAGCCTGGAACACACAAAGCCAACGCCAATGAACTAGTGCTGATGAAAGTCGACTATGTTGTCACTTCGCGTCGGGGTTAAAAGCTGCACTTGAACACACCGAGAGAACTACTGCCGACTGTCAGCTAGAATGCACGTTCTGCGCCTGAGTGTAAATGAGACAACTGTCTATTTCTGAAGATATATTCGTCATTCAAAAATGGGGAAACTACGGTGGCCGAGAGGTGCAAAACAAATCACAATTATGAAAACAAAAAAACAAGTCAGAAAACACAACGACAATTCAGAAAACAAAATAACAATTCAGAAAACACAACAACAAATCTGAAAACAAATTAACAAATCAGAAAACACAAAAACAAATCTGAAAACAAATTAACAAGTCAGAAAACACAACGACAAATCTGAAAACAAATTAACAAGTCAGAAAACACAACGACAAGTCAGACAAAACGGAAAAGGTAGGTATATGTGGCGAATGGAATACTGATCGCTGATTGGACGAGACATCTGTCAATCAAGACATACAGAAAGTACAGCAGACTGCGCCTGCGGCAGAAGAAAGATTGATTCGCATGTGTATGTGTAAATATTAGCTGTCTATTTAGCCGGCTAATTTAGTGATATTATGGAGAACAAAACTTTTCAAATTAAAATCTTCCTACCACTATTAGTAAACGCAACTCCTTTAAGCTTGCGTTCGGTTATCCACTGGACCGCGCTGCCTAGTTCAAAGTAAACTAGTGAAACAACTGAAACCAGCGCTATTTTGTTCTCTATTTGTTCTTACTGACCGAGAAACAGCTTCAAATGATTCAGTGACAGAACGGTCCGAACGAATCCGAATCGTTTCCTACTGTTATGCATGCGTTTGGCCAATTCGTGAAAAGGAGATAGGAATCGAACCAACGAATGATTAATATCGCTGGTTCAGTCGACAGAAATACGGGACACACATATTAACTGCTGAAATATTTGGACTGAAAACGTTTTTCTCAGGTCAGTCGGAGCGCTCGTGGTACACACACAGGCACACGCGAATCGATCTTTCTTCTGTCTTGATTGACAGATGTCTCGTCCAATCAGCGATCAGTATTCCATTCGCCACATATACCTACCTTTTCCGTTTTGTCTGACTTGTCGTTGTGTTTTCTGACTTGTTAATTTGTTTTCAGATTTGTCGTTGTGTTTTCTGACTTGTTAATTTGTTTTCAGATTTGTTTTTGTGTTTTCTGATTTGTTAATTTGTTTTCAGATTTGTTGTTGTGTTTTCTGAATTGTTATTTTGTTTTCTGAATTGTCGTTGTGTTTTCTGACTTGTTTTTTTGTTTTCATAATTGTGATTTGTTTTGCACCTCTCGGCCACCGTAGGAAACCAACGCTGCCGGCTGCAGAATACACAAACCATAAACAAAGCAGTGCATGCTTACCGTTTTAAATATCAATCCTGCTAAACACTTTCTTTATTCCACTCCGCTCGTGTTAATATTTAAAGTAATACCAGGTAACTTTTCAACCATAATAAATTTCCAACTCTCTTGTAATAATACATCGACTTACAATAGGTTGAATGACACGTCTGCCATAGCCTGACGGGGTCTGTAGCATTTTCTAATCGTACTTTTAAACTTCGGGTTTCGGATAGTAACCGGCGAACAAAGAGAACAACAATATTCGACTGCTTTACGGCACATACGTCATTTCCACCACCACCCCCACTTCCTTAAAATCGTGCGAGCCAAATGTTAGTGTCATGGCAGAAGCAGTACAGAAAGCAAGGGTTTTATCGGAGCAAAGCAAAAAGAAAAAAAGAGAAAGTGATCGCGTTAAAGGCAGAACGAGGATCAACATTGGGCCAGTGTTTTCTCGCTGGCGTGAGCTGAAGGAGGAGGAGGGGTGCCCGAACGATGCGGACTTGGCTGTCATGTTTTTGGACTAGTAAGTATATTGCTTGCATACTATCTCTTTGTTTTTTTTTTTGTCTGTCTGACTATGTTATGGAAGCTATCTTATCCTCTGTTTATCTTGGGGCTACATACTTGCAAGTAAATATAAGATGTACAAAATCATATTTTAGGATACCTAACATGTCTGTGATGTTCGTTATTTTTCTTACCTCAAGCTATAATGCAAATCGATTAGTAAAATTTGCAGATTCATTTAAGATAGCTTGATTTTGTAATATTGACAATATATAGTTATCATCTACCACTCAAACATTGCATTGAAGTATATAGGTATATATATAAACGGTAACCAATAGACTAGGCTACTATAATGACGCTGGCTTGTAAACGTGAGCATCGCGATCATTTGTCGTTAGATTAAAAAAAACATGAAATTATATAAAGACATTTCACACGCGATGCAAGCAGAACACCTGCATGTGACGTCCTCCTACTACAGTGTTCAGGGCTATCATGGTTGTCAACAAATGCACATGCATGTAGGATGACAGAGTTTACGACTGTAGTAGAGGACAATACTGTTTCCCAACTGTAGGGGGACCCCGAGAGAGGTGTTACTTTAAATATTCGCAAAAAACACTCAGGTAAGATGACATAACATAAGAACAGCCTTCTATTTGTAGAGATTGCTATTTTCATGCATTGACTCTTTCACTAAGCTGAACAGCCAATCAGACTTCCCTCTTTCACGACAGCCCGCCGCCGATTCAACATGTCGAATGAGTCGAAGCAAAGCCGACGAGGAACCTTGCAGAACACACAGAGGAAACTTTGTCGGCCGACGCACAAAAACTGCCCAACGGCTGATCGCCGGCTTGGTGTGTTCCAGGTTTAAGGCAATGATGTATCTCAAAAGTGAACTTTATGAGAAGAGCAGCAGTGCACAAACCACAGGTTCTTTTTTGCACTGCACAGTAAGCTTTAAAAAAAGATTTCTGAAAAGTGTCAATGAAACTGAAAGCCTAGAGAAAACTAACTAATTCCCACACTTTCCGTGACAAGTTTCAGCACTTTCAAGGAAACCACTGACAACATTGTGTTAAATCCTAAGAACTAACATTGTGAAAATACATGATATAAATTTGTTTACTTTGAAAGAAGGGAGCTGCTGTCAAGAGCATCATTCTGGCTTGATCAATCAAATAAGCATGCATTACATTACTCAATGAGCTAAAACAACTGTGTACAATGTAAAACTCTAGGTCCGATTATCAACCTGCTCTTGAGCAAACAAAGAAATAAGAGAGCCATAATAAATGACACACTTTCAGATTAGGAACAGTGTCACCACCCTAACATTCTTCATTAGATTCAGCGACTGATCTTGTCACCAATATGATAATGGATGACACAGAAAGCAGTCACAAACATTTATTGTTAAAGCTGCTCTAAGCGACGTCACACATTTTTTAGGCCCAAACATTTTTTGTCACATACAGCAAACATCTCACTATCCGCTAGCTACCTGTCCCCTAGACACACTGTAACAAAACACGGTCTATGCACACGACTCAGGCTCCACGAATGCCAACAAAAACAAACTGCAGCAACCCGCTCCACGAAACATAACAAACTGTTCCAGCCAATAACTGACAAGAAGGCCCTGGGGGTGGGGTTTAGGGGGTCAGTGTAGATGAGGAGGAGGGAGGGTCTATCTAGCCTCCGTTTCGTTTGAAAATACTTTAAACGTCAACAAGAAGTCACGTCACCTGACATTGCTTAGAGCACCTTTAACTGTGATTTTTACAATGTGTGCAGAAGGAAGCTGTAGATACATGCATTCAAAAAACTGTACTAATGCAAGGCAATAACTTTTTTTTTTACCCAAACGCTGGGTTGAGCATTAGGAGTAATTTTGTTGTTTTAATTTTTCCATGGTTGGGTAAATTTTGTAGTGCCGAAGTGATGACGTCGCTTTGTAGGACAACTCGGAAGCTAGCGGTGCATGGGTTCCCTCGATCAAAAAGCTATGTATTTTGCCCATAGACTTTTAGAAAATCACAAAAAATAAGATCTGTGTTCAACAAAGAGTTATGACCCTTACACGTTTTGTCTATCATGATAATCTTTACAATTTAATCCACAATTTATACATTTTGAAGCCTATATAAAGTTTTTAAAAAACACAAGCAGACACAATAAAGTTAAAAAAACAAAAACAAAAGCAGGTTATAACTGTGTGTTCTATGTCATAGATCAAAACGTGAACAAATTTAGAGGCTTTGTTCAACACAGACCTTATTTCAGGCGATTTAGCAAAAACCCATTCAAGAATCCTTTAGCGTGAGGGAAACGGGAGTGCTAAAATACCAACTCACTTCCGCGTTTTGGCCTACAGAGTGACGTTGTAACTTCGGCACTCTATTGGGTTAGTGGCTGGTCAATCTTTGAAACAATACACCCCTCCCCCACCCGTCCTTAGACACAACAAACCAGCTGATGGGTTACACAGACAGCAGGCTTTTTGGCCCTCATTAGGCCACATTTCATTGGTATGGTTAATATACATTTTATTTCATCAATAAAGTCTTTACTGTGCTGTAAATCGTTTAATGTTATGCAATAGCCTACAACATACAGGGATGATATGTCAGTCAGCTAAATGAGTCAATCAGCATTGATCTTCTCGCATGATGGAAACAACTTTTTCCTTGAATAAACTGAGTTTTATTCGTTATCGAATATTAGTAACTTGGATGTTAAAATATGCTCTCAGGATTCTGAACTTGTTTATGTGCAGGTTATTAGGAGGAGCCTGTCAGAAACAATAATGAAATAAATATGGTCAAATTTTATTAACTATTTAATTTATTAACTCATTAAATAATGCAATATTCAATCTGTGATACAATAATGTTTAAATTATCTTTAAAATTATAACCTACTACATTTTTGTGCAAAGGAAACATCCCTACAACTTCTTAAAAGTCAACACCTCTGTAGCATAAGAGGTGTTATTTTAAGTCATCACTGTAAACCATGGGGTATAGGGTTTCAGAAAGGCCTACAACAGAAACTGAATAAAAGTTATTAAGCCAAGAGCAGTGAGTGATTTTATATTTATCTTTTGTTCATGACCCAGTTATTGCAAGCCGTTGTGAAATGCGATATGTATATTGTGATACATTTGCGATATTTCGATATATTGTGCAGCCCTACTGTATAACATGAGCCCCTTTCACACAACGCGTTGATCCCGGGAAATTGCCAGAACGCCTTCTGTGTGAACGAAAACACGACCCGGGATTGATAATGGCATCGATGCCGGGTTAGGGACCTAGTACCATTGCCGGAATCAGTCCCGGAACGCACGCTGTGTGAACAAAAGCCAGGACCAATGCCGTAAGGGGTGTGTCATAGTTATGATGCTCGTGCCATCGCGCGACTCTGTTGCTCTAGAAGAAAGTTTGTGTTCGTCATCAACAAAGAAAGGACGAACAAATGTCTGCAAACTGGAATGAAGCAGAGACCAGGAGCTCCTCACTATCCATGGTCATGTGTCTTTCCGGGATCTTTACGGGCTGAGTGTGAACGCACTCACAGATCCCGGCAAATCACTGGCAGTGTGAATGAACCGAAATCAAACAATCCCGGGACAAATGCCGGGTCACATTATCCGTGTATTTTCCAGAATCTCTGTGTGAAAGGGGCTATGTATATTGTCATTCTATCCTGAATTTTTTCACTAATATACACATGTAGAGTACAGTTTTCTTTTTACTTACTGTTGTGTGTTGTTAATCTAGTAATTTAGTGTGAAATTTTAATTTTTCAAAGCATAATTTAATTAAAATGACTATATTGCTGACTTAAAATGAACCAAAGTTCATTCAAAGTATAGTCATTTTAATCAATTGTTGATTTTAATAAAAAAAAACAACCCAGCACGTCGGGTCAAACATCTAACTCAACCATCTGGGTAAAACAACCAAATTGTGTTTTTATTGTACAATGCATAGGTCACAATTATTCTCTACAACTAAAAACAAAATTATGCAGTGCCGAAACACAGTGAAAATACAACACGAGACAACATATCTCATAAAGAAAGGTGCTAAAGTTATATGGCAAGCCCATATTAAAATATAAATGGCATAACAGCTTGTCAGCAACAGAATTCCTTCCCTTCACATTCTGCAATACGAAGAAGTATATATCATCTGAAAGCTGCCTACCTACTGTCAAAAATATAAAGAAATAGTGCAAATGCTAAAAAGCTAATACCTGTATCAGTGTAAGTTACTGCAATAAACAGTAAGAAATATTATATAATATATATTATATATAACTATATTTTATATAAATATACAAATGATTTAATGTATTAATTTTGCAAAATGTTATTTTAAAACTTTTTTTTATTTTATGAGTAAAAAGTGTGCATCACTTTACAAGGTATGAGAAAAACCAATTATAGCGTATACTGTGTGTGTGTGTGTGTGGGTGTGTATTGCAGTGTTTTCAATATTAGTTAATGCTTCATTACATTATTTTACTGGCGTTTTATCTTTGTGTTGATAAGACAATGTATTACATCATTTTTGAGACTATCATGTGACCTTTCATTGTAGCATAAGGTTTATGACAATAGCTGATATATTCTATACTATTATTTAAGACGTATAGTTATAAAAATAATCTAATCCTTGCAACTTCACTGTATTTTACGGTAGATTTCGATAAACAACAACTGCAGGTCATTAACCAACAACAGAATGACTGAAGAATGGGCCTACAGCCTCAACCCAACAGATAGTAGAAAGCTTACTAGGTTTTGAGAAACAGCCAATAGGATGATGCTTTACCATCATGAATTACTAACATAAAATATAGATGTGTGCGAGATGAATGCTTACTGGTTGCTGGGCGGCGCAGAGAGTGGGAATACAACCTCCTCTTCCTCATATTCTGGCCCATCCTGTTGATCACTTTCATCCACACTCCCCTGCGCCCCGATTCCAGACGGCAGAGGGGGCGGCGGTAAAGGTGGGAAGACAGTGGGCCCGTCGGTGGGGGACATCCGGCTGCTGCCCGGCCCATCTGAGGAGGGAGACTCGCATCCAGCAGCTCCTCTCCCCGTGAGATCTTCTCCTCCAGCGCTCGGGTAGATCATCATGTCAGGAGCCGGCGCTCGCACAGGTTTGCTGTAAAGAGGAAAGTGGGTCGAGTCGGGGCCTCTGCTGCCGTCCGATCCCCTGTCCTCGCCCCTCACCTCCATGCAGGAATCTTGAAGACAGCCTGAGCTTCTTCTCCAAGTCGGTCAAAGCTTCTTCTGCTTCCAGTCTTTTAAAGCAACGGGAGAAAGTTTCCTGGAGAAGAGTACGCACACTCTCTCTCACACACATACACACACACACACACACTCCGCGGCTAGCACATGAGTTTAGGTCTTCATTGTTTCCTGAGTTTCACTAATAGAAGACGGGCTTTTGAGAAGTGATACAGGATAATTGTCCGATTAGATGAGAGGATGGTGTGTCGAGGCCCTGGTTCGGACTGGTGTCAGTTGTGGTCTTTTATTGTCAGTCTTTCGGGGTTGTTATTTTGTTTGCATTGAGTTCAGAAAACGCGCCGATCTGCTACTTCGGACGCTTCGCAGATGACCGCGGACGTCCGACACGTTTCTCCTCAATCGATTCCGCTCAAGGAGTACGTTAAAGAGTTTTCCTTTGCAGTAAATTGTCTTTTCTTCCCGAGATTGCTGGACTGGTGAAACATTTGCCACAGCTGCTCCCAGTCCCACTCCTCTCCCCAGCGCGTCCCCGCTCATGCGCAGACCAAGCTAGCCGATCACCGAGCCGATGCATTCACATCAGTGAGCTCGGCGATCTAGTAGAAGGAATGAAAGAAAGTAGATATTTGCCTATTTAGCCTTTGGCTATTCAAAACACGTCGTCTCACCTTCGATCCTGAAGTAAATTTTGACCGCAGCTGAAATTTTTATGTATCAATAGTCTGCCATTTTAACCTAGGCTGATTCAGTGTGCTGATAAACTTGTTGTTGTTAATATTGTTTTAGCCTACCATAGCTGAGTTGTCTTATTTCTGCATAAAATAGCCTGTGTTTTGACACAGTGGATATTATGTTCAGATCCCTGATCCCTGTAAATGTCTCATTCATGAATAGCTTAGATATTTTCAATTTGTGATAGTATTTAGTTCCGTTTAAGAAACAAAAATTATAGCCTACAGACTTATCCTGTATCTGTTTAATTGTTTACACGGTAGCCTATTGTAGACTTAGGCCTATAGCAGGCCTATGTTGCTCTTAAAATTAATTCGAAAACTGATTGCCCCATGAGTGAACTCCACTATGTGACAGCTTTTTTTCTGAGAGTCAATTTATTTTTCAATTTAAAATGATTTATTATTTTATTTAACCGTATTTTAAAACAGGAATTAAGTAAACAGTTTTAAATATTATTTATTTACTTTATTTTTTTATATTTGAATTATTATTAAATTGACAACTTTATTTCGAACTTATTTTTAAGCGTTAGGCGTTTTAAGCGTTTTAATAAGGCGTTTTAGGCGTTTTAAGCGTTATTTTTAAGCGACCTATTCATAACACTGCATGGTGTGTTTATATATACAGGTTGTTCATAAGCTAAATTATACCGATTGTGTGAACTTGTTCCAATCAGTCGACCCCAGCATACATATCACACAAGGGAAAAAGAGTGCATTACTGGTAAAATAAGACGTTTGAAATGTACGAGCCTGAGTGTGGTCTGTAGAGGTCCACAGATTTGGAACTAGCTTGAAGAAAATCTTTAATTGGTGCATTCTATCTTCAAAAAAAATCTGAAGGAAAATTTGCTTATAACATATACTTTATGATCATTTTGGAAGTACTATATTCGTGTGGGGATCGATCGTTTGTTTGTCTGTAGTGCTTGTGTATTGTTGTATCTATATTTATTTGTTTTATGGTGTTAGTTTTGTATGTAGATATTGGGCCCCCTCTTAAAAGCTTTATTAGCTTCTTTGGGGTTACCCCTTTTCACACAATAACCTTCCTGTTACTATTGTAATTTTGTATTTAAAAAATGAAGATGTATGTGTGAAATAAATAAAATGAAATATACCTTTGCAGTTGAAACCATATTTTACAGCTGTGCTTGAGAGGAGGCAGAGATGTTGCTGGACATTTAATCAGGCAATGATTTGATGTCGCCATGGGAACTAAGGGCTTGCAGATGCATTTGCGTTCATTGTTTCTTATCTACTGTCAAAATATATCTGTCTTCAGTGCAGAGGATATATAAAGCTCAATGACATTTCTCAAATGTCAGGTGACTAAACACTTACCCCTGTTAAGTTGATATGCACACAGCCTGTACATTGTTCTGTTCATTGCTGTGGCAAAGTTTCATAGGTGTACTGATTGACATCTACAAGGATATTTTACACTCTTATAAAATTACATTTTTGAATTTTAATATTAACAGGAAAATGGACTGATATGTCAATACAACACATGTATTGAATAATTTAATTACAAGTTTATTGTTATTTTACTTCAGAATTATTTTATGAAGTATAAATTTGATTATTTATATTTTATTCTTGTAAAAATGATTCTTAAATTGCAGTACCTACACCATTCAAATGTTTTGGAGTTTAATGTTTTGTTTCTCTTATGCTCAGAAGGCTGCATTTATGTGATCAACACAGTAATGGTGTAAAACATTATTACAATTTAAAATAACTATTTTCTAATTTAATATATTTTAAAATGTAAGTTATTCATGTGATGACAAAAATATCTAAGTTAGTAATGTAACCCTCGATTTCTGATGGAGGGAACGGAGCTAGACGTTATGTTGAAACACTGACAAATGGGGTCTCACTTGAGAGCCCCAATCACCTCTGAGTTTTAGAAAAACGGCCAACGGAATTGGTCAGTCCTATCACTCAGGTTTTCGCTGAGGAGCCGAGATGATTTCAGGTTTTGGGCAGGATAGACATAATGTCTCTGTTCCCTCCATCACGAACTGGGGATGGAAAGGGCAGGGCTTACCATGAAGATGGTCACAGCTGCTGCCAGATGTTCATTTTACATGTTGTTTCATGGGAATAGAGCTTCATTTCTCAATTCCCATTCTTTTTTTTCTTTTTTTTTCCAGCCATGACCAGTGTTATTAACGTTGGGAAAGCGTACCTTATCCAATGGAGATGAACGGTACATAGGCCATATCCTACCCATGACCCATGGGACGAAAATGAATGAACTGGCGGTAACATACACCTTCAAGGTGGAGGGGGTCAGCCTCCGCTCCAACCCTTCTTGCAAGAGTGATAGTGTTTACCACCGCCGGTGGTAGGCCTCTTAAATTCTTCACGTCCCTTCCAGAAACCACATTTGGAGGTTCCAGAAGTCTAGACACGGGTGCTATATGGTACCCCGTCCCTAAGAAAGAAGGTCCTTTCAAGGAATCCGTCAAGGAGGGGCTGTCGCAAGGAGCATCAGGCCTAAAAACCAGGTCCGGATGGGTAAGTAAGGCGCAACCACCAAGACATGTTCCTTGTCCTCCCTGACACTGCACAGTGTTTGTGCGAGTAGGCTCACTGCGGGAAATATGTATTTGAGTAGGGGCCTCCATCATGGAGTAAAAGAGCTGTGAGCTGTTGTGAGAGCGCCTTGACCGAACAGCTGAGCTCGCCTGGAATGTAAATGGCACAGAGCAACCTGATGCACAGGGGAGAACTTCACCACCTCCTGGTCGAGCACAGCTCCCTTCATACCTGGGCCGCCTGAATCAGGGCCGCTTCTATGTGGCCTGAGGGACGGGCAGCCCGTGACGGCCTGGTTTCACGACGAGGCAGGGTGTGCTTTGTCGCCTCAGTCTGCTTCTAGACTGCCAAGAACTGCTGGGCGAAGTCCTCGACAGTGTCGCCAAAGAGGCCACCTTGTAAGAAAACTCACTTTATTGGCTTCCCGCATCTCAGCAAGCTTCTGCCAGTCTGCCAGATATGATGTTCCTGGACCACCAGAGTGGACATCGTCTGACCAAGGGCCTACGCCGTGACTTTTGTTGCCCGGAGGATGAGGTCAGTCGGGTCATTGCATGCAAGGCGTTGGTGGCCTCTCCAGCAGCACTGTAAGCCTTAGCAGCCAGAGCTGCCATCATCTTACAGGACATGGACGGGAAATACGGATGGTGGTGGTAACTTTGAGCACTTTCCACATACCCCTTGTGCCTGCAAAGCAGTAAAAGGTGCCTTCCACAACTTCTGAACCTCCTTATGCACTTCTGGGAATAGAGGCACATAGCTGTGAATCGTGCACCGCACCCAGGAACCAATCATCCAATTGGTTCCAGCATGACTGTCAACTCACACCCAAAGGGCTCATCTTCATCTTGCTCTGCTGAGGGACAATAGCCCACACTCTGATGCAGCTATCGACATCTGATCCTCACCCGGAGCGCCAAATGACACTCTGAGTCCCCCGTGGGAAGAACCCGTGCCATCACTCGGTATCTCAACACCAAAAATTGGAATGAGTGGATGCGTGCCGACATCTTATTTACCCTTGGAGTGGCTCGGCATGCAAATTCCACTCGCCCATTCCATTGGCCATTTTTCTAAAACTCAGAGGTGATTTGGGCTCTCAATTGAGACCCCATGTGTCATTCTTTTGTCTTTCATACATGACTGACTAATAGGAAACTTTTCAGCAGCCATTACAGTAGTCTTCAGTGTCACATGATTCCTTAGAAATGCTGATATATTATATTATATTGTCAAAAACAGCTGTGTTGCTGATTACTTTTGTGAAAACTGTGATAATTTGTTTTCATTCTTTAATGAATAGAAAGTCCAAAGTAACAGATTTTTTTTTATGGAAATCTTTTATAACATTATAAATATATTTTTCTGTCACATTGCTTTCCAATATATCTTTCAGAAATGTATAGGATTGCTAATGGATTTATCATAATTAAACCTACAACACATTATTTTATTTTGATTTCCGAATTTCATTGCATTCATTTCAATTCTTAGCAAATTTGTAGAGGATTTTTATTGGATACCATTAGGACCCTTTTAAATTATTTCTAGATTTTATAAAAAAAAATAAAAATAAAAAAAAGTATATTAAAAGTATATTAGCAAACCTGTACATTCTTCAACGTTTTTCCCCCTAGGCAGTCAGAACAAATTGTCAGGAAACTGCAAGAAAATCACCCCTTCCCATACACGCTGTTATAATTCATTCTTTTGTGCTCAAAGTAGGAGTGAGGCCGTGTTGTCTCAGTGGTGTGATTTGGCTGCACTGCGGGAAGCCAGCTTGTGTTGTGTGGATGATTTGTAGAGAAAAGGGATAGCTCTTTGTCCTGCTGCACAGGCTGCTACAGCCATGGCGTCTGCCAGACCCATGATAATGAGATTCAAAGCAGGGTGCAGCTAATTGTCCATCTTACACTGCTAGCCAAGTAGAGGAGCACCAGCAACTGTTGATGAGTATCTACCAACCCCTCACTTTGTTATTATGGACGTCTTTCTCTGTGTGTGTGTGTGTGTGTGTGTGTGTATGTGGCACTACTGAAGGTCCTAAAGACAATTGGATATAGTTCAAAAATCTAGCTTTTTTTTTTTTTTTTTTTGCTGATAAGTAGTATCTCTTGTACTACAATTGCCATCCAAATGTCTGTATACCAACAATAACCAGTAAAGTCAAGAAGATCATGCTATGCTGCTGCCCTCCACTGTGTCTGTAAATCAAAATAATATTAATAATAAATGTCACTTGGGTTGATATTTTGTTTTGTAATATAATGACTAAAATTTAAAAATACATATTACATTCAAATAAATGTTTCAACCCATTTTGAACAAAAGGTTCAAATAACCTTTTGTGGAATGATAATATTATATATATATATATATATATATAAATTACAACGAATCTTGAGCCTGATTGTCAAAAAAAAAAAAAGAAAAAAAAAAAGCCAAAGCCAGGAAATGTCTGTAGGGAATTTTAGCATGATCACTATCTTCTCGAAAGTCTTGAATGGTGGAAAATGTCCAAAAGCAGTCAGTGCCCTTAAAAATAAATGATGTGAATTTTATATATCTAAAATGAGGAAATCCATGAATGTTTAAGCAATCTTCAAGCCAGCTCAATGCACTAGGGGATATAAGTGCTTTCATACACATAGACGAAACATTCTGGTTATGGATGAATTAAGGTCAACTCATGGACAGTGAGGTCTCATCTCCACCCTGCAGATATGCTTTGATATTTCCTCTATTTCCTCTATTTCCTTCTATATTTTAATGTATACTCTTAGGGAAAAAAAAGCTTCAATGGGGTCATTTTCTCAATTTTCAATAATTTTTTTTTTCTATATAAGAAATAGGGTGATACCTAAACATTTTTATATGAATGTTCACTAAAGGTTCTATACAGCATTTTCTTCTAAGAGGGTATGCGAAAATGATCTTAAGACCATGACCATGACCAGAATGGTTTTTTTTTCCTTTTCTTTTTTTCGGAACACTTTTTTGCACTCACCTGTTAAATCACCTCCTTGTCAGATTTCAGTACCCATTACAAAGCATTTTCTGGGTTTTTTTTGTTTGTTTGTTTTTTTGTTTTTTAATTGGGCATCTGAAGCCACAGCCACATACTGTAGTTGTCTCGGTCCTCCCATTCTTGTCTTGATTCACATATGAATCATGTATAGAAAATATATGGACTATTCAGACCACACTTTTCAGAGTTCCCATGAGGGAGTGGGAGAAGCAAACAGGCACACATCCATGATCCATTGCTGCTTGGACAGCTCAGGGTACACATAGTGGTGTTCTTCTATTATATTGGTAATTAGATTTTTGGTCGCTCTTGCAATGGCTTAATTAAATATTTATAGGGCACACAGAGAGCTCTCTAAAGTATGGCTGTAAACAACATATAATGTAAAAAATAAAAACTGTAAAAGCAAAGAGAACTTTTGCCTGTAAGATGAAGTATAATAAAATTACATGACTCAATTGGCTTGAATCACACTGCCAATAATTTCCAACTATGGAGTGCTTTTAGTTATCACCTAAAATGTAACATGAACATAGTTTGATTCACTGTAAACAAAGATACCAACATAATTAATTAATTTGTTTCTGATTTATTTTTGTGGGTAAAAACATACGTAACAAAATACTGTGTGTGTGATAATCTAATTTATTGCCATATTGAGCACATAACATGTCTAATTTACATGGTGTTCAAGAATTATTACACTAAAGCAAGGTCAAGAAAGACATATGAGTTTGGTGTGGAAGAAATTGACTGGCCCATACAGAGCCCTCACTTCAATCCCATCGCACACCTTTGGAATAAATTGGAGGCCTTCTTGTCCAATCTTGTCAATGATCTTAGGAATGGGGAAAAAATCCCCACAGAAACACTCCAAAAAGTTGTGGAAAGCCTTCAATCAATCAATCAATCAATCAATCAATAGTTTATTTCTAAAGCACATAAACAATTAACGCGAGTTGACCAAAGTGCTTCACAGACTCAGCATGTCAACAAAATTACTCAAACACCAAAACGCACAAGACAATCAACACCACATGTACCAAGGAGCAGCTAAATAATAAATAAGTCTTCAACATAGATTTAAAGCACTCAATGGAATCACAGGAATTGATATATAAAGGGAGACTATTCCAAAGACCGCAAAGTATCAATCTTCAAACAAGATTTGGAACCTTAAAAAGCAGACTTCGAGAAGATCTAAGTGATCTGACACAATACTGCTGTAAAAGACCAAACATGTAGGCCTTTAAAGACTATTAGGAGGACCTTGAATTGCACCCTATACTCCACAGGGAGCCACTGCAAAGAGGCCAGCACCGGAGAAACACTGGAACATTTCCTGGTCTGCAGTCTAGCAGCTGCACTAGTTGCAGATGAGAAAGCAACTTCTTAGACAGACCCAGATAAAGAATTACAATAATCCAATCTGGATGACACAAATGCATGGATCACAGTTTCCATATCTTTAACCTGTTAACTGTCACCCCCCCTTTTTTGAATAGACATGAAAATGCACATTTCGAACTTAAATGGTTGTAATTCAAGAATGCTTTGGAATATAGACATATGGTTGGTCTTGTTTTAAAGAAGACAGTTGGCAGATTTTTGTAGAAGTGAAATAAATTAAGAAAGTGAAACAGAAAAAAAGTTATAGAATTTTGAGTTTATGGAAATGTACAATGTAAAAATATTAATTATTCATATTTTACATAAAATATATATTTTCAAAACCTGAGCTACTCTAAAATGGCAGAAAAATCAAAGCCAAAAATCTGAACAAGTTGTGTTTCAAATTTTAGGTTGATATCTCAAAAAATGAGCTTTCAGTAAGATTTAGTTTGAGCGCAGTACCAAACTTTTTCACTAGGGCACAATCAGACTCCATTACTGCCCATATAAGGGCGCCTGCATTTCCATTCGTGTTTTGAGTGATATGAACCATTATTTTCACAATTTTCATACAATTTCTGAAGTAGCGATCCTATTCAGAAGTAGCACGGGAAGTTTGGCAGATTTTGATATGAATTGAACCTCTAAGAAACACATACAAAGAACACACATGTAAGTCATAGCTAGCTGCCATATCACAAATAGTGAATTTATTATTTTTTTCTTGATATTTCAAACTTTTCAGACCTTTTTTTTTCCAAAATAATTGAATGGATTCTATCTTATGAACTTTTGGCATGAAAACAAATTGAGGTATCTACCATTTTGTTCATGATTTTTTATGCTTACTGCTATTATAAAATAAAGGTCTGAACACGCCTTATGAGTATGAAAATATTCTTGTTTTATATTGATAAATTATGGCTCCTCTGTAATATATTTTGAAAATCAGTCACCAAATATGGAAACTAGAGATTGTAAGCTTTCAAATGATATATAGTTTGTCAATATTATTTAACCTGTTAACTGTCACCCCCCCTTTTTTGAATAGACATGAAAATGCACATTTCGAACTTAAATGGTTGTAATTCAAGAATGCTTTGGAATATAGACATATGATTGGTCTTGTTTTAAAGAAGACATTTGGCAGATTTTTGTAGAAGTGAAATAAATTAAGAAAGTGAAACAGAAAAAAAGTTATAGAAGTTTGAGTTTATGGAAATGTACAATGTAAAAATATTAATTATTCATATTTTACATAAAATATATATTTTCAAAACCTGGGCTACTCTAAAATGGCAGACAGATCAAAGCCAAAAATCTGAACAAGTTGTGTTTCAAATTTTAGGTTGATATCTCAAAAAATGAGCTTTCAGTAAGATTTTGTTTGAGCGCAGTACCAAACTTTTTCACTAGGGCACAATCAGACTCCATTACTGCCCATATAAGGGCGTCTGCATTTCCATTCGTGTTTTGAGTGATATGAACCATTATTTTCACAATTTTCATACAATTTCTGAAGTAGAGATCCTATTCAGAAGTAGCATGGGAAGTTTGGCAGATTTTGATATGAATTGAACCTCTAAGAAACACATACAAAGAACACGCATGTAAGTCATAGCTAGCTGCCACGTCACAAATGGTGAATTTATTATTTTTTTCTTGATATTTCAAACTTTTCAGACCTTTTTTTTCCAAAATAATTGCATGGATTCTATCTTTTGAACTTTTGGCATGAAAACAAACTGAGGTATCTACCATTTTTTCATGATTTTTCATGTTTACTGCTATTTTAAAATAAAGGTCTGAACACGCCTTATGAGTATGAAAATATTCTTGTTTTATATTGATAAATTATGGCTCCTCTGTAATATATTTTAAAAATCAGTCACCAAATATGGAAACTAGAGATTGTAAGCTTTCAAATGATATATAGTTTGTCAATATTATTTAAGGTATTTACTAAGATATTATTGTTTTAAAAATATAGTGGCAAACGTCCCACCAGTGGGACGGTGACAGTTAAGTGGTTAAAGGAAAAGAAGCCTTTTAATTTGGCAATACTCCTCAATTGAAAAAAAAGATACCCCTTACCACAGCATTTATTTCTTTACCAAATATCAATTCGGAGTTGAAAATCAGACCAAGGTTTCTCACCTTAGAATTAATATTGCAGGCTAAAGGGCCCAAATCAGGAGAAAACTGTTTGGCTAGCTTCGATGGGCCAAAA
The DNA here is from genome assembly GCF_988280905.1 of Pimephales promelas. NCBI lineage: Eukaryota > Metazoa > Chordata > Actinopteri > Cypriniformes > Leuciscidae > Pimephales > Pimephales promelas. The sequence continues at coordinate 23,048,919 of NC_142772.1, forward strand.
ATCACCACTTCATATTTCGGCTCATTCAGCTAAAGAAAAACTTGATGCCATCCACTGCTTTATCTCATCCCGACATGACATCATGACTTTTGCGTAAACAGACACGCCACTTTCGAGTCAAGTGGCGTGTTATCTCTACGCATTTTGAGCTATCCGCGTGTATCTGCGTGTATGCGTGTATGTCTACGCCAGTGATTCCGCGTGTCTGTACACGTCGTCAAATGTCCAGTCATAAATGCCATTAACCCCAGTGACGGTTAGGTTTAGGGACGGGGTTGAGGTAAGTCATATCTTTTTTTTTTCCTAAGATGGTAAGGGAACAGTCATAAATGCCATTAACCCCAGTGACGTTATAGGTTTAATAACGTTAAGTCAACGGCGTTCATAAACACGCTGAAAAGCGATTATGCGTCTTGATAGCACACCAAAAATGGAAATACGAATTGGCGTGTCATACACACGCTACTTCATGAGATCAGTCTGCTCATCCAGACAATCAAGCAAGACAATAGCCTTCCCAGACGAGTGGAAGCTGTTATAGCAGCAAAAGGGTGACCAACTCCATGTATTCAGAATGCAATGATATTGTAGTCCATTTTGGTGTTCTGGTCAGGTTTCCCCAATACTTTTGTCCATAAAGTATTCGTACTCCAAGGACACTATGTTGGTAGCAATCAATTTTCCCAGCCCCGTTTGTGTCTTGTTGGTGCGCAATTCAATTTATTGTATGCAATCGATGTCTTGAACTATAACAAAAGCCTTACATGCATAGCCTATACTTGCACACACACACACACTGAAGGAGTTTTGTCACTTTGAGAAATGCATTTTATGGCACCGCGCCTACAGCAGAGCAGCTTTAATGCAATTTACAGATGATTTTTTACTAGCTCGGCACAAGCAGCTCACCTCTCTTCCCGTCTGAGTTTGCCATGGTAAGACTGATAAGAGAGTCTGCTTGAGGACTTGTCTCTGGCAACCTTTTCCTCTTAAAATTTACTAGGCTGAAAGATCCATTACATGGCAGACTGAAAGGCTCTCATGGACGACAGGCTTCTGAAAAATAATGCCAGCTGGATGACATCATCAGAGCACTCTATAGTCAACATACATTCAAAATCGAATGGATATGGGATAATCATGCACTAGTCTTAGTGTGCATGATTATCCCAAGTAGAAAAAATATTTATGTAATCTTTATATAATATTTGTTTTTCTTTAATCAAAATTATCCACCTCTGAAATGTCTTTCTTTTTTGAATGTCACAAATTATTTTTTTAATCCCTATCCACTTCAATCTCCTGGCTTATTCTGGAATATAAAACCAACATTTCATGACCCATGGAACTGAAATACACCAGATTACGAAAGTGAAATCGGTTACGAACTGTGTTTTATATTTACTTTCCTACAATCTTAAAGGGATACTCCACTTTTTTTGGAAATAGACTCATTTTACCACTCCCCCAGAGTTAAACAGTTGGGTTTTACCGTTTTCGAATTCAGCTGAGTTTCTGATATTTAGAAGAATATCAGTAACCAGACAGTTTCTGGTCTCATTGACTTCCATAGTACATTTTTTTTCCTTATATGGAAGTCAATGACTAACCAGAAACTGTCTGGCTACTGATATTCTTCTAAATATCAGAAAATCGGCTGAATGGATTTGAAAACAGTAAAACTCAACTGTTTAACTATGAGGGAGTTGTAAAATGAGCCTATTCCCCCAAAAAAGTGGAGTATCCCTTTAAATGCACTTACAATTTTTTGCTTGTTTGTTTTGATATTATTTTATATAAACAATAAGTTGTTTCAGTTGTTTTAGTTGTTGCTGTCATCACTTCCAGTTAATATGCTATGCATTAGTTAGTTATCATTTAGATTAGTAATAAATTCATGATTCTTAGATGATCTATTTGAATATAAGTGAATATAAGAGCAAACTATTCAACTGTTCAAACTATCATTTTAGAATTACCACGTAATAGTCAAATATCATACGAATATGTCAATTTAAAACTTGAAAGACAAAGTCCTGATTGCTTATGAAAGACCTTTTAAGCATATGATTTGCATAAATCAAATGTCATGTCATGTTGTAATCTAGCAGCATGTGCATTGATGTTTTCAGTCTATAATCCCTGCCTTAGACGACACTGTGATGTAGCAGCACACTTAAAATCTTCATTCCACAGTCATACATTCAAAGACATAATGAGTGATATAAAGAGCTTTTAATTTTTGCTGCGTTAAGACACATAGGAGCCGCAGGGATTGACAATATAGAATCTTAACGAGATTGTGACAACTGTTCAGGGATACTAAGCTCTCCTATCCCCACTGTGGCCTTGAACAAAGCACTTAGTCCCAAGATACGGCAGAGCTTCTGCAGTTAGATGGATGACAAGCATTCATTAAATTAGCAGTAATGAATGTTATCTGCTTATGTGAATGGCGAACTCTGACTCCACTTGATATCTACATTTGGAAATACGCAGAAAGTATAATAAATAGGAAATACTTAAACTGTTCTTTATCTGCCGTTGCACACAAGCAACATTCTACCTTATTAAAACACTATTATACCTTAGCATGAAAATAACTGTAAACTCTGGAATGTCAATCATTGGAAATTACCTTTTAACTCAGTACTGGTTTCTTCATCATGCCTAGATGAGGTTTTACTATTTGTCCAATTTGACAACGTTTCTGACTTCTGGCAACAGGCGTAAAGAACCGATCACGCAGAACTCATTTTTGCTGAGATCCTGCATTATAGTATTTTTTTGATAACACTTTATTTTACAGTGTCTGCTACACATTACATGTAATTACTGTAGTAATAACTATAAATTATGCATAATTAGGCTACATTCATCTAATTCTATACCACACACTTATCCTAACCCTACAGTAAGTACATGTAGTTAATTATTATCACTCAGTTCTTAAATGTTTAATTACACTGTAACAAGGACACCTTAAAATAAAACCCAATTTTAATAACGCAGTACTAATCATGTGCGAGACCCTGAAAAAGCAGCAAGATGTGGCACAATGGTAAAAGAAGAACAATTTTTGTACTACATTACAAAAGAATGTGAAGCTAGTGGCCTCAATCTGAAACCCACTGTATATAAATTGTTTATAGAATAAGACAGTTCAGGTGCGTACAATGTATTACTGTTTGCTGACACGGATTTAGGTCATACTCAAGCATTTAGGAAACGGAGGAGAAATTAGAAAATTCAAGGACCTGAGCCTTTCTTTATGAGATAACTGAGCTCATCTTCTTTTCCCCAAAACTTTCTTCTCACCTCCAAAACACACAACCCATCACCCTTGGTCAGTGACAACATGCAATTCACGATCTTTGTGAATTCTCTCTTCCTTTTAAGCACCCATAGTTTTATTCATGAGCTTCTTATGGATGCTGTCAACTCACATTGAGTCCACAGGAAGGCAGAGTGTAAATAATAGAAAGTCCCAGAAGACATTTTCTGAACTGGCCTTCTCCTCTCCATAATATGCCTCATAAAGCCGAGTCAAAACTCAGTGCTGACCATTCTTAATGCTAATGTAGGTCTACTTTTAGTGGCGTGAGAACAAAATGTGGTGACACATCTCTCATACTTAACAAGATAAGAAATATTTACAGATATTGCCAGCAGAAGCATGTAGTGAAATAGAGTGGTTTATCATTTGTAAAATCTCCGACAACCAAGCTAAATCACGGAGTGAGTTGAAATCATGTGATGCTATCACTGGTAACAGTGATTTGTGCAGACGATCAATCACAGGACTTCTCAAGATGATTCAATAAAGCCACTAGTGAGAGAGCTGGATCAATACGCTTCCATCAGACGTCCATGGAGTGAGAGGATGTGAATCGTGCGTTTAAGATTTCCCTCAATGTGCCAGCGTATGACAATATGTTGTTACAGTACAGCCAGACAGTACTCTCACCACATTCATTTTGACCCTATGTAAAGCATTACGTACAGAATCTACTAAATGCAATGACTAAGAAGAAACAAGGCGTCATCTAACTGACAATTTTGACCATGCTTCAATATCCAACGCTTTAGGCACCCTTTAGCGTCAGTTAGATGACACTATCCTAGGGCGTCATCTAACTGACACTTAGCGTCAGTTAGATGTCGCGGGTAGCTTTAGGTCTGGGGTAGGGTTAGGGTTAGACCACTAGGAAAGAGTCATCTAACTGATGCTAAAGGGTGCCTAAAGCATCGGATATTGAAGCATGTACCCTACCCCCACCCCATACCTAAACCTAACCGCGTCCTTTGACGTTTTAGGCGCCCTTTAGCGTCACTTACATGACTAACCAGCCCATTCTCACCCCCAAGGCGTCACTTAACTTAACATTTGGACATGCTTCAATATCTGACGCTTTAGGCGCCCTTTAGCGTCAGTAAGATGACGCCCTAGGATCGCGTGTACCCTACCCCCACCCCACACCTAAACCTAACCGCGTCCTCTAACAGACGCTTTCCTTTAGCGTCAGTTAGATGACGCCGTAGGATCGCGTCATGTAAGTGACGCTAAAGGGCGCCTAAAACGTCAAATATTGAAGCATGGTCAAAGGTGACGCCTTGGGGTGAGAATGCGTTGAAATATAAGAGGTGCATGACACTGCAAAATATTCCAACATGATGCAGCTAATGTGTTAGCATCTTGTGAGTTGTTGCTTTTAGCCAAAATAAAAGAAGTCCATAGATCTGACTTGCTTTACTTTGTTTTAGGCCTGTGATATGTTTTCACAATGTCCAGCATGCAAATGAGATTTGCAAGAACAGTAACCTTTAACCCTTGCACTAGCCGCACAATTTGAGGTTTCATTCATATCCATAGTTAGCACAAATGGTAACAGATAATGGTGAATGCACATACTATAGTGACGGTGTAAAATTGATGTTGTTAATATTGATGTTGTTCAAATCCCCCTCCATAATGATAAGCAAAATTGATTTACAATAAGGTTAATCTACTTTAACCTTAAAGCTTTAACCTTCTAACCTACGGTTATGTCAACATTAGTTTACTATACTTTTTGACGAGAACAAACAATGACTTTTTACAGCATTCATTCATCTTATTCTATGGTAATTTCAACATTTATTAATAAACTTTTAAAATCTAATTTTTAGTATCAGTATAAGTCATGGGTGTGTGTATATTGGATCCAGGACAGACGATGCGTGACACAGAATGAACTATTTACAAGAAACTTAAATAAACACAGAGGACTCAAAAACACTATCTACCATAAAGGTTAACACAGAACAATGAATAGTGAAAACTACTGTAATCAGAAACCATTGCACCAATTGAAGAGTTCAGATGCAAAAGCCTCTAAATGCCATTTGAAATTTTCTTGTTTAATGATGATTTTTATCAAACTTGTATATTTAAGTTCAGTAATTTCACTTAAATAACAATTAATAGGTAATCATCATTGCCATTTAAGTGAAATCACTGAACTTAAATATACAAGCTTGATAAATTATTTTTAAATTATTAAATTATCATTCTAGAAGAAAATTTCAAATGGCACTTAGAGGTTTTTGCATCTGAACTCTTCAATTTAGCAAATGTACAAGAACTCAAGAAAAGTGACAATAGAAACAATGACCTATAGAAACTAAATAGTACAAGACTATGAAACTAAAAGGAACAAGATAATGAACCTAAAAAAGACTTGATCTTACAGTCACGGTGAGCAGAGGAGAGGAGAGGTGAATCTTAGGTAAAAACAGAATTTATTAACAAAACACACAAACAAAGATAATTCAAAAAGGTAGATGACAATAATTCAAACAAGAAAACGAGAGTTCAACAAGGAAGACGAGCATTTCCCAACAGGCACACAGGAGACACAATGGATTTACAATGTGATGTAAAGACAACAACTAACCAATAAAGACATAAAGACAGCTGGGTATATAAACACAGGCTAAAAAGAGGAGGAACAGGAGATGTAGAAAATGAGGGCAACCATGGAAACCAACAAGGGAGCAAAAGAAACAAAGGAAACAGGAACTAATCACTAAATATACAACATAAAGGTCCTTGAACACAAGACAAAGGAGAAAATTGTGACACTAACCTTAACAAAGATGAATAGAGAATAAATGTTAACAAATGAGACCTGAAATGAACAAAGTGTTGCTGCAAAATTAATAGTGATGCTTTTATTGGCTAAGCTTATATTTTTTTAACGCCAATGTCATGCGTTCACACAAAACTGTGGTAAAAAGTGTTGTGAATGCACTGACGAGAAATGTTAAAAAGTGTCCACCTGGCCCTGCAAAATTTCTGTTGTGAACAGAGAGAAAACATCCATCCACTTCAGACTAATGTCAGTGTCCATTCACATGGCTGTAAAGTGGGGTCGATCAATGGACAATCACTTCTATCCTGTCCCTTAAAGCAAACCATTTGACTGAAGAAGCATAAATGACCAGCAGCACTTTACTGAGCTTATATAACTTGTCGTAGCAAGCATTTTAACAAGATTCCTCTGATAAGAAAGGGCAGAATATGTATTTTGCTGAGGGTGGGATTTACATGTGGAGACTAAATAGAACACACTTCCTCTTCCCTTTTTTTGGTATTGAAAAAGCAAAAGAAATAGGCAAGATATACAGAAGTGCACACTGTACTTCTGTACATGTGAACACACTGTAGTGAGCAAGTTGTGTGTATACCACATCAAAACCATAATGATGATAAACTAATCTTATGACTATCTCAATTACTCGGCTAACGTTTTGGCTTCTCTTTATGGCCAAATGACTCATCAAAACACCTGTTGTAGATCTTGGCTTTCACATTAAGAGAAGATGTTGATTTCCCTGCAGATTACAGAGGCATGCTTTTGTTCTTACTGGCAAAACATGGGCTATTTCCATCCAACTTTACACTGCTTGTCTTGCTGTGCTGGGCAGAAAGTCTCTTCATCAAAATGAGAAATGAAACTCTGAGGCCTCTAAATATTTCTTCGCATTTAATACATTTAATAATCTATGACAGATTCTTAAACATGCCCTTGTTGTTTTATGTCATTACTAAAGACACTGAATGCTCTATTTCTCTTTGTGAAGAAAAGATAATTACAAAGTAATGCACAGATAATTTAACCCTTAAATGCATGAATGTTTCACCAATCATTTTTACATTTTCGGGTCTTTAGTGACCCAGATCTATATCTAACACGGATGGACCTTTCACAATAATATAAAACTCTCCTGATATTAGAGTAACAATTACAGAAGAATAAAATAAAGCATTTTTTGTTACCCTGTTGGAGCTTTTGGGAGAGTTCAGTTTGAGCAGATGTTTTATACATCATCATTGTACTCATCAGAGCTCATTTCCCAGTACATTCAGCATCTGGCTCAAACATTTGCAATCTCAAAAATATTCTCAAAATCAAAATCGATATTTTGATTGATCTTCATCAGATTCACCATGAAGTGACTTTGACACTAGTTGCATTCAGTTCTTGCTCTGTAATAAATCGCTGAGCATTTCAAGGTTTGCTGACGATACTTTCTATTTTTGTTTTCTGCCTGCAGTAACTATAAGTAAAACGTTGTCTTTGTGTATCAGACATTGCCACCTTGTGTATTAAAAGTAAATTGGACTTTGTAGAGCTCATTGTAGAGCTCATTCTTAAATCACTATGATATCAAAATTAATAATTCTTTGTCAGTTTACTAATGGAATATTGTAGTAAATTTATTTTGTAAATGATATATCTGTGTACATCAGTATTATTAGGGATAATGCAGATATTACGTCATTGAAAGGTGACAATGACCAGGGACGAGCTATTATTTAAGATTGGAATTTCTCTGAAATTAAAAATCTTTGGAAACGTTTGGGATATTGTAAGTACACAACTGTAGGAAATATATTACTCTGTGCAAGTGATTTTTGGATATTTTATTATAAAAATCTTACATTGTGCCTTTAACTCATTAAAAAATGATTATATTTGGAAGATACATTTCGTAAAACTTGTAGATTTGGAGAAGGCATTTGACTGTGTCCCTCGCAGTGGCCTGTGGAGGGTGCTCCAGGAGTATGGGGTCCTTTGTCCTTTGCTAAGGGTATGACCGAGGCAGGAGCTTGGTTCGCATTGCCAGCAGTAAGTCAAACTTCTTCCCGGTGCATGTTGGACTCCGGCAGGGCTGCCTTTTGTCATCGGTTCTGTTCATAATTTTTATGGACAGAATTTCTAGGTGCAGCCAGGAGCCAAGGGGTGTCAGGTTTGGGGACCACACAATTTCGTCTCTGCTCTTTGCGGATGATGTTGTGCTGGCCCCTTCAGACCAGGACCTTTAGCATGCATTGGGACATTTTGTACCCAAGTGTGAAGTGGCTGGGATGATAATCCACACCTCCAAATCCGAGGTCATGGTCCTCATTTGGAAAAGGGTGGCTTGCCCACTTCAGGTTGGTGGAGAGATCCTGCCTCAAGTGGAGGAGTTTAAGTATCTTGGGGTTTTGTTCACGAGTGAGGGAAGGATGGAACGGGAGATTGACAGACGGATCGGTGCAGCTTCTGCAGTAATGCGGTCGATGTACCGGTCTGTTGTGGTGAAGAAGGAGCTGAGCCGCAAGATGAAGCTCTCGATGTACCGGTCAATCTACGTTCCCACTCTCACCTATGGTCATGAGCTTCGGTCATGACCGAAAGGACAAGATCCCAGATACAGGCGGCCGAAATGAGCTTTCTCCGCAGGGTGGCTGGGCGATCCCTTAGAAAAAGGGTGAGAAGCTCGGTCACTTGGGAGGAGCTCAGTGTAGAGCCGCTGCTCCTCCACATCGAGAGGGGTCAGCTGAGGTGGCTCGGGCATCTGTTCCGTATGCCTCCTGGACGCCTTCCCAGCAAGGTGTTCTGGGCACGTCCCACTGGGAGGAGACCGCGGGGAAGACCTAGGACACGCTGGATGGACTATGTGTCCCGGCTGGCCTGGGAACGCCTCAATGTCCCCCCCAAAAGAGCTGGAGGAAGTGTCTAGGGAGAGGAAAGTCTGGGCATCTTTGCTTAGACTGCTGACCCCGCGACCCAGCCCCGGATGAGCGGAAGAAGATGGATGGATGGATGGACATTTCGTAAAACTTAGAGTCAGGACTTCATGATGGAATTTGGTGTGTGTTTTGTATTTTTAGGCTGCTTATAAGATTTTCCAGTGTTATGGACGTTGATAGTGTGTGAAATTCATGTCTAGTGCGAGAATAAAAAAGGTGATTTACATTGGTTCATTCAATCGCAACTCGAATATGGAATGTAAGTGTGAACTTTGGGACAGTTTGGGAGTCACACCTGTTATAAAATACGGTTGTCAATCCCAAATACTTACTGTGTGTCATGAAAAAAAAAAACACGTTTTATGCTGGAACATACAATGCTGACTATTCTGAATATGTGTTCCTCTATTGGCCTACATTAGAAAACTTGGTGTTCTAGAAGTAAGAGAAGCATCTTCAGTGCAGATTATCTGGACAGTTGGTTGCAGGAAGCATTTGTGGCTCTGATGAGGTTGAGTGTACGTGACAGCTGCCCATCTGTGACTCCTGCCCGCATAGGAGCCCTGCGAGAGTACTGCTGTCCTAGCCTATGCAAGCCTTCTGCTCACACAACACCAGTGTTGGGAGTAACGCATTACAAAAGTAATACATTACAGTAACATATTACTTTTTGCTGTAACGCAGTAGTGTAAGGCATTACTAATCAATTTTCAGTAATATTTTACTCGTTACATGTTCAGTGAGGCTTGTATTACAGTTGTATTACAGTGTATTGTCTGCTTTTACTTCTTAAAGGCAACAGACTATGTGAAAGTTTTAAAGCAGTCTTTTAGTGCCAGTTCAGAGCGGTCGCGTCTGTAACATTGTTTTTTCCTCATAAATGCGAACACGAACACGAAAACTAAAATAAAATGAATATTTTAAGTTCTATGGAGACTGGAGAGCCAACCCTTCCTCATCCGATTTGCGCAGTGTAATTAACAGAATTACAAAAAATATATTTTACCTCCTATTTTTTGTCACGCATGAATGTGTGTCTTTTCCCTAATATTAAAAATAAAACATAGACTGATATTTGTCTAATGTCTGGAGTCCTTTAAGGAAGTAGCCTATTTTCAATACATGTATTTTCTGAGAATTTTTATTTCAAGTTTTGACTGCAAATGTCATGTCCATAATACTGGACTTCCCCAATTTTAATTAATTTATCCTCAACTAGTTTTGTGGTGTAGGTCTACGTATTTTATAATGTTAACTTCAAATAATACTAATAGCCTAATTTAAAGATAAGGCAGCATTGGATATGGACAGTAAGGAGAATAATGCTGGAGTTGGAAGAGGTGTGTCGCGATTCTAGGTTCGTGGATCTGAGTCGTGTGGCGAATCGCGATTTCGGTTTCATATTGCATATCGTTACAGCCCAAAAGTTAAGTTCTACTTAGTTATTTTGGTGAAAGTAACTCAAAAGTAATACATGAGTAATGTAACACATTACAATTCTGGGACAGTAATATTGTAAGGTAATGAATTACTTTTAAATAACAGTAACAAGTAATACCTAATGTATTACAGTTTGGAAGTAACTTGCACAACACTGCACAACACACACACACACACACACACACTCATTAACAAAATCAGAATCATCACACTCCCAGATTAAGCGTCATACAAGCATGTCTGTGCGCATAAATCATTTATGCTGTTCTGATGTCACATGTATCAAAAAGACTCGGTTTTCCTACCGGTTCAGAAACAAGCTGTTCTCTTATAAGTCTGCAGCGTTTGTTCTCTGATGTTTAGTCCGCTCCACTCAAGTTTTTCATTAGCTTTCTCTCTGAATGCCCTCAGGCAAGCCACATCCAAGCGCTCCTTTATGAGAGACTATAACAATGACAGAAGAAAAAAAGCAGCAAAAAAACTAACAAAAACATATTGGCTCAGAAGCCTCTAGGCCTGCTTCATTTCTGAGCTCCAAGTACTGACCTATTCAGTGAGACGAAGAAAGATAAATAAACAAACAAGCTGATTGAATGCTACTCTTAGGGCTTAGAAAGTGAAACACATAGGCTTTATTAGCTTCTGACAAATTAGTTGAACAAGAGAAACATCAGATTCCATTACAAATGTCCACATCCTGTTGGAGGCATTCAACTCTCATTTGCAGACTGCAGTGTGGTGGTGATGCTGTGTGCAGGGTCACACACCTTTTTCTAAACATAATACACATTATACTATTACATACATTTATAAATATTTGATATAGATTTTTAATTCTATTTTAGAGTTGTGGGTAACTGTGGCGGTTCTACCAACCACCAACATCTAAAATGGCGGTAATGCATTTATTTTTCTTTGTAAATGAATCACAAACACATTTTTTTCTAGATACATTTTTATTTCTTTTACAATGATACTAGTTTCCAATCTGAGTGCACGCATTTTGGTAAATAGTATTCATTTGAGAAGAATTGTTTATACCTGTGTTTTGTTTCTCCACATGCGACTGCTGAGTCATCTGCCAAAGGGGTTGCTGGAGTTTGAGAGCACCTTTTATATTCCACCACAGGAAGTGGAAGGAACCAACTCCTGGACATTTCCGTACATTTTCTGTGATCATTTGTTTTTCCATGTTGAAAATTAGATGTGGCCATCAGGTTTTAAAGTTATTATTATTATTATTATCATTATTATTATTTGGATAGATTTAACCCGTGAACTGAAGTCAATTCCATGACCTGCTGATTTGTTAGACGCAGAACCATTAGCCATTAAGAAAAGTCATATTTAAGATAAACTGAGCCATACAACACAGGAATCTTAAGTGACATAAAAATTGTGTTTGTGTTGCCCTCGTTTGGTTAAACTTGGTATTACATTACCATTAACATAAAACAAGTAGCTATTAAATTAGTACAATTAGTTTAAATCTATTTATAGCACTTTTCCCAATACATATATAGGTTCCAAAGCAGCTTTATGGGAAACAGTGCCTTAAACTCCTCATTGAGGCACCTAAAAGTGGCAGCTAAAGAATTAGATTCAAAACATGATTCTATATATCAAGGAGCGATTACAGTTCACTCGCTGACTGTCTTATCTAAACAGCAATGGCCTGCTGAAATCAGCAGATATTATTGTGGCACTATTGATTCCAATTTAATTTGTATCACCCACACACACACAGTAACATTTAGGAAGTCATATAGCCTACTCAGTGGTTTCTAGCAGTTATTAGGATGTTCTTCTTGGTGTTTAAGGCCAAGCATTGTGTACTGTCAGCTAGATGTCCTGATATTTGCATATAAAGGGAGTGTAGCCTACACGGTGCATATATGGAATCAAACGTGTTTGGTTTTTTTTTTGTGGTTTTTTTTTTTATAAAAATTTAGGCCTATTATTGAGGTGAAATAAACATTAGAGCAAGCCAGCATTATAGCTGTCTGGGTTTATGAGCTTGCAAAAAGCATTGGTACATTAAACAGAATGTTATTGTAAACTGTGTGTATGTTTCTTTTTTTATTTTTACTGAAAATTAAAGCCTTTTAATTACAGTTTTTCTTTCAAATTGCTTACACACAATTTCTGAAACTATAGCTCATTTTTTTTTAAACTCTACACACAAAACATGCAAAACAGACATCTCTCAAAAGCAAACACTTAATTCAAACCTATTTTAACTCTTTCAAAAATGGTGTTTTTCCATTGTAACATACAAACATCAAATTATTATCCACATATACACCAAATCTACACACAGATGTGAAAAATGTAAAACTACGATCTTGTGTAATTTGATTGTTCAGTGTGCAGAGGAGTGTACAGGAGTTTGTTTCACGCACATGTATTTGCACATACAGTATATACAGTATGTGTGCACACTTGATGAATATTTAAGTTATTGTACTGAAATTAATCCACACTGAAGTGACTTGAGCTGAATAATGACACTTTTGGCTTGTTGGAGCTTCTTTACAGCAGAATTTGAAACTGTTCCCATTGTGAAGCTTTGAAACGATCTGTATTGTATGAAGCAATATAGAAATAGGCTTAAAGGTCACGACATACCGGTATGTCAGCATTAATTTGCAAAATGCAAAGGTGAAAACTATATTTGTTTCTCAAAAAAATGTAGTTTTGATTTCTACGTGACCAATTTATAGTTCTCTCCAGCAGGGGGCCCTCTGGCTATAGCAACAAAGGCAGCTCAGTCATCCAAACAGCAGATGATTCAGTTCTCCTGATATAGAGTAAGCGTCTTTTCATTTATGTGGCGTACTGATATATTCCCACTGAAGCCACAGACAGTCGGAGTACAGCAGTAAAAGCGACGGGACAGCACATTTGATGAATATTTTATTGTGAAGGACAATGCCAATGTGTTTCCCAATTCACATCACTAAATCTCAGTAAAGCAGTCACATAGTTACCTAATATGGCATCTTCCATTACTGCCACAGAAAACACTAAACTGGCAGCAAAACGTAACTATGACAGGGCATACTTAAATGTGAAAAGTTAGCCTCTGTTTCATCTCATTATAGATATACAATATAATACTGTCACCTGTGGCGTGTGAGAGATTTGGGCTGAATTTTTCCAGATTTCCACTTTCATTCCAATTTCATTCCTCTTTTCTGCAGCTTTGGCTTCCATCCTTCCTGACAAATTTGGGCTTTTTCAATAACCTGATCCTTTGGCTGCACCAGAAACCAGCAGTCTTACAAATCAATGACGTTCAGATTAAAATGTGATGTTTTCTCATGCGTGACATGTATGACCGTGCAAGAATTGTGTCCTTGTGTTGTAGGAACAATGAGAGAGAAAGAAAAAACAGTCCCCAGACGCCAGTAACGGACCAATTCTCTCAGTCTGGCCTCTGCACTCGTAAATAAAGGTAATTACAGAAATGCTTAATTAAAATGCATAAATCCTGTTTACAGTTTTCAGCCACAAGAAAAAAAAATCAGTGGGCATTAAATATGTGCTGAAATGACACTGCCTCTTTCGCTCTGTCTCCCTGGCAAATTCATAAAGTTAGTGTTGCACTGGGGCTGAATTATGTTTCTTAAATTAGGGACCCCAAGGAGTGATTTATTGATTTAATTATGGTGATATGACAAAGGTGCCTGACATTGACTTGACTCCAGTGCCAAGCAATGAAACCAATTCTATCAAGCCAACCCCTCTGAAATCACTAGGCATGTGATCACAGCAGTCACATTCTATGTGTACAATGACCAAACAAACAAACAAAATCAATCAGCATTAAAAAACAATTGAGCTCAAATTTGACTTTTGACCAAATTTTTTAAGTTACTGTATTCTGTTGTCTGCAAAAAAAGTGAGAAGTCACACCAAGGCAAATGGCAGTAAGTTATCAATATTTGGTTGCTGATCACAGTTTACAAAATCATTATAGAAACACGTATAAAGTATAGTGAACATGGCATTTATTTTGGATGATTTACAATTTACCTTTGGCTAAGCCTCACCCTAGAATGTAGATTGATCACAGCGCAGCAAAGAACGAGCTCCCACAGAGGTCCGACACTTTTTCACAGCACTCCATTGACTTGGCATCTGATATTTTTGGTCTCGGCAGGCTATTACCGTCGTAATTTTATCCAAAATATGGTTAAACGTTGTGCCTCGGGCATTTGTAACACAGATACACGTTTTCCAGAGAGGCTGGAGGGGGTGTCCGTTTTTTCAAGTAAAAAACGGACACCCGTGGCTCAAGTATAAATTTGAAGTATAAAACAGTGGCTCAAGTATAAATATATACTTGAGCCACTGTTGTCACATGGAATATTTAAACATTTTCTTCAAAGTATATTTAAACATTTTCTTCAATTTTCTTCAATGTAGCAGTGATTCACCTCTCAAATTTAATAAAAAAATATCTTCATTTGTGTTCCGAAGACGAACAAAGGTCTTACGGGGTTGGTACAGCATGGGGGTGAGTAATTAATGACTTAATTTTCCTTTTTGGGTGAACTAACCCAAAAAAAGACAAATGCTTGGAGGATCAAGCACCCACAACTGGCCATTTTAAGACAACGCATTCTCACCCCAAGGCGTCACCTTTGACCATGCTTCAATACTTGACGTTTTAGACGCCCTTTAGCGGCAACAGTTTTTCCCTTCCCAAAACCGAAGTAAAATCCTGACAAGACGTCGTTTTTGGATTAAACTGTTTGGATGTCCTCAGTCGGCTAAACCCCGCAAAGATCAACAAGCACATCCTTTTTTACTTCTAACCTTACTGTGAGTGTGAAGTTATACTAGTTAGACCGTTTTATAATGTTTTAGGTTATGATTTCGGTTCTCATACCGGTTGTTGATAAGCTAGCACACGTTGCTAATAAATATACTCGTGTAGTCTGTTTGCTTTGTAATAACGATTATAAAAGTGAATAGAGACCTACCCAGCTTTACATGAACAGTGTTGCTCCCTGATATTGTTGTCCAGCCTCCGTCTCGATTAGTAGGAAATGTGGTGGTTCATTTTTTGACTGTGACCGGTAACGTTATGCTTTTGCCTCTATTTTGGATGGCTTGTTGTTTCTTGCATTTCACCTGTATGTCTCTTCGAACGCATATTGCAGCCCCTTTTGCCTACTTCTGTCGGACACTTTATTTGCTGCTTTATAAAAGTTTGATAACATTTCAGCAGGAAGAGCTGTTACAGCATAAGCCATGTAGATGAAGTTTGACGGATGTAGCAAGAGTAACTAAGGGGGGAGGGGCTTAGCCAAAGGTGAATTGCTTTGTTATATGGAACAGTTTCGTATCCTATTCATTGGATAGCTGGGTAGTCTATGTATGGCTGCTAGCTAGCTAAATAAAGTATTACGATCTAATTTGTTTGTGCATCTTTTGTGTTACACAATTTATGATCTTGACCTTGATGTCTGCGTTTCAAAACCATCTCAACCATCATTTTCCTTCGACTTTAATGGGCCTCAACTATCTTCTTTACCCACTTTTATTCAGGTTTCGTGTGTTATTTGTTTTTTTCGAACAAAAAGTATTCTCGTCACTTGATAAATTTATACTTGAGCCACTGTTGTCACATGGAATATTTAAACATTTTCTTCAATGACTTTCTGGGCAGTCAAGTTTCAATCCCTCAGGAAGCCTATGTAGCTGTGATCCACCTCTCACATTTAATAAAAATATCTTCATTTGTGTTCTGAAGACGAACAAAGGTCTTACGGGGTCGGTACAGCATGGGGGTGAGTAATTAATGACTTAATTTTCATTTTTGGGTGAACTAAACCTTTAATATGAAAAAAAGAAAAATGCTTGGAGGATCAAGCGCCCACAACTGGCCATTTTAAGAAGAGCGCCTGACATTTTCACCTAACTAAAAACACTTGGACACATGACCTTAAACTAAGAACAGGCATTATTATCCATTTTGTTGCATTATGAGCTAATATTGTTTTTCTTTGTAAACGTGCCAGATTGTAGACAGATACATTTCAACGTTGACCGCATCTCTCTGAATGCTTTTTCAGCATCTCACCCATGAGCAATGGCATGTTTAGTTAAAGTTTTCAGCACATATAAACTTTTAAAGCCGGTTTCAAAACATTTGATTGTGTTTTTTTTTCCTTATTTTGCTCGGTTCTTAGTGAACTTCTAGTTTCATAAAAGACGTCCGTTTTCCCTTGTGACCCACCATCAGATTGTGGGATGAATATAGCACAAAACACATTAATAAATTCAGTAAATGATGTCTTATTTTGTCAGCAGCTTCAGCATGGTCATTTCTATGATTTGAATTATTTCTACACCATTAGGTATGGATAATGTGATTAATAGCGTACAACAGGAGCAGTAACCCAGGAACTGATGAGCCATTGTGTGCAAAATCAGAAACCGTACACCCACACACAAACACGTTTCCAATGCTGAGGGGCTTTTAACTGTGTGGAGAGATCTCTCTCTCTCACTTCATATGCTGTTCGTCCCTCCATCAACCACTTCTTTCTGCTTTTACACTGAAGTCACTGAACAGTAGCTCTTGATTGATTGATATTAAATTAAGCTTTCTTTTGAATTCCTTGAGTTCATGTAGTGTTTCGTGCCATTAGCAGCATTCAAAAAGATGAATAGAGTGCATTACCAAATACCTACGTTCATTTATTATTTCTGCAGTATAATAGTTGTAGCTTTCATTCTTGCAGATTGCGATTTGGACTTCAGGCCTTAAGTTTTTCCCATATCTCTCCAGCAATCTTTTCATATCACACCACCTGTATTATATGATGTTGAGACTCAAAGTTGAATAAAGCTTATGTGTCATTGGACTCTTTTTACTTTCTTCTAAAAAACCGAAAAGTTATTCTGTACTTTGTATTTGGGGAGATTATGCATTCAAAGTTTGTGCCACCTCTTGATTTGGAAAACCAGTTTGGGATTGACGTTGGATTGTTATTCAAGGGAAGTGCCTCTGATTTAGAATAATCCTAAAGGGAAATGCAGGAAAAGCCGCTCTCCTTTTAATAGGATTTCTGGATCTACCGAAAGAGCACTAACACTCTCAAACAAAACCTGAATCATTGAGTCTCTCTTTTTCTTATTGGCTTATTTGCTGTCTATCACATAGTTTATAACTTATCATAAATTTGGCGTCATTCGAAGGCTTACACCCGTAGTATACTGAGGGTGCAGAAATTCCTGTGAAAACCATTTTGAAATCAGACATTGCGTTACCAGGTCTGAGACTCAATCTTCCATATTTGGTAATCGTTTTGTGATAGAAGTGATATTGTGACATAAATCCATTAATTTGTGAGAGAAGGCATAAAAAAAAATCTATGCAATGTGGATTCCACTTTGTCTATTTTTGGGACAGCGTCAAAAAATCTCAAGTGACCTTCGGCGATATCGTTGATACTTGACTTGGTTAGATTTATGGCTTTGATTTTATAGCATTTTTAAATTATATATATATTACTACTGTATATTTGGTTTACAGTAAATTTAAACTTCTATAACTTTTTTTTTAAGTGCTTTCACCTCAGCAATAATCTCCTAAGTGTCTTCTTTAAAAAGAGACCAACCTTAGGTCAATTTAAGTTTGGATAGTGCATTTTCATGTCTATGCTCAAAAAGGGTGGATGGTGACAATTAAGGGGTGGGGAAGCTGCTTCTCATCAACTGGCTCACTTACAAAATGGTAATTTCAGTGTAAAGTGGTGTAGCTTGAGCTCAAAATAGCGTCCATCAGAGAGTGCTAAACACTGAAGGTGACAGGACAAGACCCCAGTCCATCTTGGCACTTAGAAAACCCTCTTAAGAGTCCATTTAGCCCATAATTTCCTCATGTAACAAGGCTCTGTGATGTGCAGGAAAGCAGGACAAGAGAAGCTCATATCATTACAAGCGATGCAATTTTGGATGGATTATTTTGCATAGATAGATCTTGAGAAATGTAATTTAAAAGTGAAGTAACTTTTTTTTTTAAAATGTTAAAATATGGAAGAGAGGGGGGGAAAGGTGGCATGAGTTTTTGGAAAATAATTATGGTCCATCAGAGGAAGCAACTCAGAACAACAATTCAACTTTTTAATTTTGCAAAATGATGGCAAGATTGCTTTAGAATGTTCACTGAATGTTCCAAAACAATAAAATAAAAAGCTTATATAGGTCACAGCCTTATATAGGCTTACATAGAAAAATATCCAACTAAAATATTTCAGAAATATGAGATTCGAAGAATGATTAGATAATATGTGCTAACATTTTTTTGAGAACATTATTAAAGAACAGCTAAATTTTGAACAAAGGTTCTATTAATGTTACTGGAATGTTTGTTCTGAGAATGTTACCTGTTAGCTGGGAAGAATCCCAATAAACCACAGTGATCCTATTAATTGTTGTTGTTGTTTTTTTTTAAATATTGAAAATATCAGGGAGAGATCATCTGTGTTTGGAAGCATGCTAATACAATAAATGTTTTAATAATAAATCCTATTGCAATTATTTATTTGATCAGTAGTGATGTGCATAGCCCTCACAGACAACTCTCTCAAAGACCACAGATGAACCAGAATCCAGATAAGAAACAATCTTTTTGCATTTGCACAAGATGTGACTAATATAATAGAAATCACACATAGCCTTTAAAATAAATATATGAAATTATAAATCAACAATGTGAAACATCCTGTTCAAAAGACAGTATCTCAGTATTCTCTCTTGAGATTTAAACTTTGCAAGCAAGCAAGCACCCGAGGGAGAAAAAATGAACCTCAAATAACCTTTAGATTTTGCAAAACAAATGAACTGTAGGTCTAGGACACAGACATTAATCTTGTGGTTTTCAGATTAAATAGTGAACATATTCTGAAAAACACAATTGTGAAAAGTGGATATGGACTATTGAGCTCACATAAGGAAGAAAACATACTAGTTCATTTCTGTGATTTCATTTCCAGGGAGAGGGAGGTGATAAACAAACTTTGATGTTTTTGCTGAACAACAGCGCATATCGTCCTCCCTGAGTTGGTGCTCAGGTATAAGTCAGCACTTCAGTCACATTCTGCTGCAAACATACGCACACAGAAAACCCTTGTCCTCTTCAGTTCTCTCCCTCTGAGACCGAGCAGAATAGGTCTGACCAAAGATGGGGAGGTGCTAGATTGTATGGTAGAGAGAGAGAGAGAGAGAGAGAGAGAGAGAGAGAGAGAGAGAGAGAGAGAGAGAGAGAGAGAGAGAGAGAGAGAGAGAGAGAGAGAGAGAGAGAGAGAGAGAGATCAAGACACACTGGTGATACTAATGATAATCAATATGACTGATATAGAACATAGTGTACAGAACATAGTTGTTCTAGAAGTATTTGTTTGCATTCATTTCAAAAGTATAAATATAACAAAGTCTGTTAGTGTGCACAAATCAAGACATTTTAATTTGAAGCAAAAAAAGTTTTTGATAACCGCGAAAAAAAAAAAAAAAGTTAAGACTGTGTATTTATGGCTTTAGTGAGGGAAGGAACTAAGATCCCATGAAGAGAACAACATAATCAAATGAACAACAATGATAAAAAATATAAAATATGCTTAGGAGACCAGAGGCCGTTTTTAATGAATGTTATAATTTCATGAATCAAAAGCTGAAAACATGTTTGCTTTTAAACATTCCTTTGGGATTGAACAAATCCTGTATTATTAGAGAAGTCACAGACAATTGTGAGACAGGTAGAATTCAGTTTACTGCACTTCTCATTCATTTCTATAATATTGATTGTGGCACAACTTTGAACTAAATCAAATCATCAAGGCTAAATGTGGTTATCAAGGCATATGTGATCCCAGCGCATTCTCATTCCAAGGCGTCATATACTGATGCTTTTGACAATGAGTATACATCCAACGCACATGGCACCCTTGAGCGTCAATATGAGACACAGATATATATATATATATATATATATATGAAGAGTTCAGATGCAAAAGCCTCTAAATGCCATTTGAAATTTTCTTCTTTAATGATGATTTTTATCAAACTTGTATATTTAAGTTCAGTAATTTCACTTAAATAACAATTAATAGGTAATTATCATTGCCATTTAAGTGAAATCACTGAACTTAAATATACAAGATTGATAAAAATGATCATTTTAGAAGAAAATTTCAAATGGCACTTCATATATCTCTTCATATATGGGCCAGAAGGCGCCTCCTAGTGGTCTAACCCTAACCCTACCCCAGGCCTAAACCTACCCATTACCGTAGCATGTTATATTGATGCTAAAGGGTGCGTTGGATGTATATGCATTGTCAAAAGCGCCAGTATATGACGCCCTAGGATGAGAATGCGTTGGTGATCCAGGTTAGCCATTACACTTTGTATCCATAGACCATTGTATCTCCCAATAATAAGCCCGTCTCTGGTTTTGACTCTCTGATTAAAGTGTCTGTATAGCATCATGGATAACCAATTGTAAAACCAATTTTGGAAATTCATTAAAAATAGCATGTTGTGTTTTTTTGAGCAAACCACTTCCAAATGTCACATGCCCTTTCTCCATTTTTCTAATTGTAATTCAGAGTTCTCACATGCTTTCTCTCTTTTATTCCTTTAGGAGACTAAGATTATAAGAAGCACACAGTTGTGAGTCCTCAGTGGGCCCAGCTTCTTTTCATCCGAGGACTTTATCAAGAAGAACACTCTGTGTTAAACACAGCCACACTCATTTTCTCACATACTCTTTCTCTGCCTAATACACACACTCCACATATCTCGTTCTGCAGCTGGAAGCAATGATTTGATTCAGTGCTTTTGAGAGATTGGACCCCCATCGTTCATTTGGCCATGGCCTATCACTGAACTCTTTCTCGCTGTCCACCAGGGGCCTCACACTGTGTGTTGTCTATCTTTAAGACTTTTGATATCTCTTCTACCATTCAAAGTTGACAACCATGACACATGGACTGCCTGTTTGATCTCTGAATTTTTTCATTTTACATTTTTTTTCAACATGAAGGGAACATTCTATTTTATCATTTTGCAAACAATATAGGCATGTTACTTTTAATGGTCTCTGAACATTCTGAAACAAGTAGGACAATTTAAAATAAGTTTCAGAAAATAAGCAGCCAATGAATGATATATAAATAACATTTCAGTAGGACCATTATCATCAAAAACGATTGACAATTAGCATACAGTTTGGATTGGCAGTTTTGTGCCGTTCTGCCTAGCATAAGAGCAGAGAGAGCAGCAATAACCCCCCTTAGGGTAAACAAAACAGAACAAACATGAATGTAAGCATATATAATTCAAGAATTTAAATTCGAGAATTTATTCTGATTCAATGGGAATCAATGCCAAATCCTGACTGGGCGATGGAGGAGGGTATCTACATCCTGAGAAACGCTATAGCTACTGATAATACTGAAGGAGCTTAAATAAATGATTCTATTTAGAACCAGAAATGGTTCCAGCCCCCGCTTCATATATGGAACTCTAAAATGGTTCTATATAGAACCATTTTTTTATGGCAAAAGGTTCTATTGGCCAAGTATGGAACCCCAGGGTTCTATATAGAACCCAGAGGAACCCTTTTTTTAAGAGTGTATAGAACCTTTTTAGGGGTTCCAAATACGTAGCGCTGATAGAACCTTTTAAGGTTCTATATAGAACCTTTTTTTTTCTAAGAGTGTACAGTGATAGGAGTCGTATTCCTACGTGGATCAGCTAAGAGTCAGCTGATGTGAGCTTGACTAACATGACCTGCAGAACTCATGCTACGCTTGATTTTTGTGAACATTTTAAAAACTAGTCTTCAAACAAACATTCTATTAATGTTATTTAATAGAAGATCTGCGAAAGAACCTTGCCAGAACGTTTACGAGAATTACTGAGAACATTACTGAGAACGTTCCCTGAAAGGGAAACTTCCACAAATGGATAAGATCAGCCACAAAAATAACTGTATCCACACCTTTTCAGCTCACATTTTGTCTTTAATAAATCCTGACTTTTGCTTTTGACACCAAAAGAGGGTTTGCGCTGGCGCAAAGTGTTAGTAAATCTTGCCCATTATGTCAGGGTTTGGGGCTTCTTTATTAATAAAATAAAACAAAGCAGACAACAAAAACTACCCTAGGGGGGAAACAAGACTCACTTGACTTGACTTGACTTGACTTGACAAGATGGCACAAGGAAACCAGCTCACCCCAAGGCGTCACCTCACTGACGCCTTGGGAAGCCTTTGACCATGCTTCAATATCTGACGCTTTAGGCGCCCTTTAGCGTCAGCTAGATGACGCCCTAGGATCGCGTGTAACCCTAGCCCTACCCCAGACCTAAACCTAGCCGCGTCATCTAATTGACGCTTTCCTTTAGGCCATGTCCACACTAATACGTTTTCGTTTGAAAACGTATATTTTTCTCTCCGTTTTGGCGTTTTAAGTAAACAAAAACGTATCGTTTGGAAAACTCTCTCCAAAGTGGATAAATTTGAAAACGCCGTTTTCGCGTTGTAGTGTGGATAGTGAAACCGGAGGTATTTCAAAACGATGACGTAAGTTTAGTCATGTGATCCATGTAGTACCAATAGATATTCACGTTTATCGGTATTGTGTTATGTGTTATTAATTTTTACACTATTGCTAAAATATGTTACTTCTATGTTACTTAATATGTGCTATTCTTCATAGCACAGTACTGCAAAGATGACAGATAATGTAGTCTACTCACATTTGCTGTCCTGCGGCAAAACAGGAGAGCAGTTGCGTTTTAGACCAAACATATGGTGACTGAATGCGACCTGAATGCGATCTGTGATGGTGAGATATTTTGCTAAATAAAATTATCCTGTTATTGTGCGATGACATTATCATTTATTTTCCCATCTGTATCATCTCAGTGAGCTTTTGTGAAGTTTCACGCATGCGCAGTAAAGTGAATTTAGAAGTTTCTCATCCACACTGAAACGTCGGAAAACACCTGAAAACGCTAGTGTGGACGGAGAGCGTTTTTAAACGAAAACCCCGTTTTCAAATGTATCCGGATTAATGTGCCTTAGCGTCAGTTAAATAACGCCGTAGGATCACGTCAGGTAACTGACGCTAAAGGGCGCCTAAAGCATCAAATATTGAAGCATGGTCAAAGGTGACGCCTTGGGGTGAGAATGTGTTGAGGAAACACACACATACACACCATATGCTCACACCATGATTAGAACGCAAGCACATGGCCAGTAAAACAAATCACAAGCTGTGTGCTCACATAAAACGAGACAACATCAAAGCAAATACCCAGAACACAACAATACTCAGAGAAAGAAGCCATGTGAACTCAAAACCGCACACTCACATGACAAAACAAGCGGAGCATGAATGTCCGAATCCCGACACAGAACTGAAGCCAAACTAGACAGAAGTGGCGGGATCCAAACAAAACGCACATGAAACAAGGTACACAAACAAGAGAGCGCACGGCTCGAGCGCGCTTGAACCCGCTCGTCCAGACGAAGACAAGACAAAAACAGGACTCTCAGTGTTTTGCCACAACCAAGAAATGAACTAGACAGAAGTGACAGAACCCTGACACATGATGTTTTATTAAAAAAACATATTTGGGACGATCAAATGATCCTCCACTCACAAATGACCAATTCACTCTCGGCCGGTTCTTATCTCAGCCAGGAATTCGGGAGAGTACTGTACTTACGGGCCAAATTCAGAGTTCAGAACTCTTCCCTTGGATGCCAAATACCCATACTCTTTTACTATATCTGATTATTTGTAATTGTGGATGCGTGAAATGAGTATGTGCGTGTGTGCATCTGTATTTATTTACACTGTAAACTGCTACCTATATCCCCTCTGTGTATAGAGGGTAGTGAACACCCATTGCTCACGGGTTCTCTAGTATTTCTTTAAGATCTTAAGGTTAAATATAGACTAGGGGAGCAGCACAGCTGAACTTGGCACTAATTTTCTCATGTCAACTATTTCCCTCGAGGGAGTCTGACCAACTCTAGCTGAAAAGAAATTAACGAACTGCTGATGCATATGATCAGACCATTGACTCTATTTTCTTCAGACTGTTCTTAAAGACATAAAAAAGCCTGGAACTTTTATTAACCCGATATCTCAGAGACTTTGACGGAAAGATATGAACTCAAATGAGGAAGAGATGGCATAAAGGCTATACTTATTCAATATGCTGCTCAACCCAATGGATACATCTTTAATGAAGTAATGATTAATCTATTTAATAAAAGTTCAGAATTATAGAACACAGCTCATTTATCATAGACTAAAACTGAATGGTTAATTCCAGCCTGCATTTACTGTGAGACTGAAAAAGAATGAGTCATTTAAAGCATTAGTCTTTTAAATCAGTTTCATACGGAAGACAATTTCTGGCCTCTATAAAAAGTAATTAACTTCTCACAACCCTTTCGAATGCCCACCCATGCAAAAATCACACAAAACGATTCAGGAAGGAGAGGTGTATCACATAGCTAATCTACGATAAGGCAAATCCACCCTAAGCTTAAGGATCTTGAAAATCCATTAGCTTTGCAACAAAGGTTTAAGTAGTCTTCCATCAGGAACCACATTGTTGAGACCTGGAAAGCAATTTAATAAATTCAATTAATTAAAGTATTCAAAACTGAGTGGGGCACTGAGGCTGGAACTGAACTAAATGTAATTCAATACAATGTAATTTGTTTGTCATCTCTCACATAGCCTATTGAGCATTTTCTCAGTATTAGCCAAGTACATTAAAAGGCTATTCAAGACTGAAATGGATAGAATATAAATTTGCAGCAGTTGTCAACACATTTACAACCCAGGCTCATTGAAGAAAGTGAAGAAAATTATATGTACCGTTACGTTTCTTCTGCCAAATTTCTTTTAAAAAGTGAAATTTCCAGTTAGGGGAGTTAAAAGCGTGTTTAATGATCCAAAACAGATGAATGTGAATTTGGTTTAATTGTACATATCGTGAGAGTTAATGCCATTTCACCTTTCAGGTATGAACCTTAGCACAAGGCAAGGACTTTGAATATAGGCAGGACTGAGTGATTTTGTAAATGATTTACAGTGAAAGGATTTAAAGTGAACTGTCTACCTCAAGTCCAGAGTCTTTGTGAGACGTTTTCAGCATATTAGTTTTTTTTATAATGGTCAAGATTAATGTTATATAAAGACTAAAGTCTTAGTTTTACGCTGTATTCTTTCACACATTAAGAATGAACTTTTTTAATGTTTTCACATCCACTGTTTTGGAATGAGCCTCGGGAATAATCTCTTTCATTTACCAATTAAAAAAATTACTGAAAATATACAAAACAAAATCCCAAAGGAAGACACATGACCATCTAAACTCAAACAAGCCACAACTGCAGTATCTTACAGGGGAAATAAACCTTCTGTGATGATGATGATGATGATGATGATGATAAAAACTGGCACTGGAATTGAAAACAATAACTGAAATAAGTCTCCAATTTGGTCGTGTTTCTGCTGTTGTGTATGTCAAGGCAGAAACAAATGACAGCAGTAGGAGCTGCAAATTGGAACAGTGACTTACGCTTACTGTTGTCATCAGTGAACTGCCTAGGTGACAAAACTGTCAGTCACTGAAATTGTTGAGAAAAACAAAGAGTAAGTTTAGCAATTTTGAATTGTTTGTACCAGCCTGATCCGCATCATCAGCAGCTCTCTAAAGGTTTTATTCCTAAGAAAATCATTCTGCTGAGATGCAAAGCTCTCCTATGGTTTCATATATCATGCAACATTCCATATCTGGGAAGATTTCAGGTGGCTCTTAAAGGGATAGTTCACTTTGAAATTAATTTTTGATATGTTTTAGCTTACCTCAAGGGCATCCAAGATGTAGGCGTCTTTGTTTCCACAGTATTTTCAATTTTTATATTTTTAGGTCAAACCGTTCTCTTCTGTCAGTCATATATGGAGGTTTATGGGGTCCACCTCAAAGAGCATGCACAGAGAAGTCCAAATTAAACATGATTTAATGACTTGTAAATGCAAGTACACATTGATGGCCTAAGACACGGAACGAGTGGTTTGTGTGAGAAAACAAACATTATTTATATAGCTTTTACCTCTTGTAATCACAGTCACGTCCAAGTACTCTGAGGGCAAGGGCACTTCTCTCTGTGCAAGCGCTAGAAAGCCCCGGAAGAGATCTCTCGCGCGTGTACGTCACTCATTGTTTACACAGAGATTTCACAAGTGTTACCCTTCACTGTGAAGATCTAAACATATTTAGATATACAGGAAATTGCAATGGAAGATGATTTCGATATATCAACAGACCGCGCAGGAGATCACTTCCAGCGCTTTCCGGTGCATGCGCAGAACGAAGCGCCCGTGCCTTCAGATCACTTGGACATGACTGTGGTTTACAAGAGGTAAAAACAATGTAAATACTGTTCGTTTTCTCACACAAACCGCTTGTTCCGTGTCTTAGGCCATCAATATGTACTTGCATTCACGAGTCATTAAATCATGTTTAATTTGGACTTCTCTGTTCATGCTCTTTAAGGAGATCCCCATACACCTCCATTATATGACTGACAGACAAGAACGGTTTGACCAAAAAATATCAAAATTAAAAAATACTGTGGAAACAAAGACACCTACATCTTGAATGCCCTTGAGGTAAGCAAAAACATATCAAAAATTATTTTCAAAGTTAACTCTTTGAAAATTAACTCTAACTCAAAGTTAATTTCAAAG
Organism: Pimephales promelas; assembly: GCF_988280905.1. Taxonomy (NCBI): domain Eukaryota; kingdom Metazoa; phylum Chordata; class Actinopteri; order Cypriniformes; family Leuciscidae; genus Pimephales; species Pimephales promelas. The sequence goes on from NC_142772.1 coordinate 23,076,222, forward strand.
TGCATACCAATATGCACCCTTTAGGTACAAAAGTGTACCTTTTGAAAAGGTACCGCCCCAGTGACAGCTTTTGTACCTTTTTTCTGAGAGTGTAGTGGAAATACCTCTGGCATAGATGTCAATAGCATTAAATGACAGATGTGAAGCCTTATAAAGTGATTTAGAGAGAAAGTGAGTGGAGTGAGCTCTTCAGACTATGATTCTCATGAAAAAAACAAAAAACAAACAAAAAAAAAACTGTTTTTTTTTTTTTTTTTTGAATCATAAAACACCTTTTGGTATACAGTACTGCACAGTTGTAATTTTCTAAATTTGTCCTCCTTTTCACTTTTGGTAATGATTCTAAACATAATAACCATCATTCTTTTTTTATCCAAAGAGTGGCCCTATTTGAACCTTGTGGACTCAGAGCCACAACGATTTATCTTTAGTAAATCTACCTTTCATTTAAAGGTCAGATGTACTCGATAAACACTGAGAAAACAATCCTGTTTTACTGCTGTGGCATGAAGGACAGAGTTATAATAAAGACAAGTGTCTGCCACCAATCCAGTGGAACATATATTGGATCTGGGACTTGATGACTTGTTTTGTGAGGGTGTATTTTAGAGGCCAGATGATATTTGCCAATGCAAGAACAACCACAAAGAAACTAACAGATGAGACCTCAGAACCATCCAGACATCAGGTTCAAAAAACATCTATTTCTGTCCGTGGGTGGGAAAGTGAGCTTGCGGTTGTGAAAAGGAACAAATAATGATCCACAAACAGCCCCCAAACTCGATGCAAAAACAACATTGTGGCAGAGGAAAGGCATAATGGGAGAGTTATATAGTCTCAGCCAATCCTATTTAGTACAGGAAATGTCACCACCCTCGATCTCGATGTCTCATTAGGCTCTGGTAGTTTTAAAAGTAAACACTATAATGTCTCCCAACCAGAATTCAAATAAGCAAAGTGTGTTTCAAAGAGCATATTGCAGGTAAAAAAAAAAAAATTAAAAATCTAAATTAATAACTTGTATGAAAATACCATATGAAAAGTTAATGAAGGATTTAAAATGTTTTAAAACAACATAAGGGCATTAATTTAGTAGATAAAGTGAGCGTTTCTTGGCTTTAGCGTCAGTTAGATGACGCCGTAGGATCGCGTCATGTAACTGACGCTAAAGGGCGCCTAAAGCATCGAATTTTGAAGCATGGTCAAAAGGTGACGCCTTGGGGTGAGAATGCGTTGTTCTTGGACTGCTCGTAAAACGGCTTTTTTCAACATCGCGTGATTTTACGTCATGTTAGGGAGCCTCAGCCTAGGCTCAGTGCAGAGTATGCTGGTATTCAGTGAGAGCGGTCGTCAGTAAGTGTGTTTTCGTCAGTTTTTGTATTTTAATTTATCATCGTCATTTGTGGAGGCTGCAAAAACTCCGGCCTGTCAGGACTTCAAGATCGAGTCCACAAGTTTCAATTACAAGAAAAGGGACGGTGCTACAGCCTATACATTTCATTTCTGGTGCGGTTTGTGCAGGTGTAGCGTTCACTTAAGATCAAATGATTATCATCTCGGCGATATGATGGAGTTCAACATTGGATGCCGAAGCAAGAATATTGATCGTCGTATACTATACCAATGGCATCAAATTGTGTGATATAGTAATGCCCTAAATAAAGGCAACTTGTAATTGATAAACAAAACTGGTTGAAAATACTCAAATCCTTAATTTTCTGTTTATGTTATAAATCAGATTATGTTCTCCACTGGTTTTCCTCACACCACTCAACTCAATTTGTCTCTGACCTTTCTGTCTAACATTATCCTGGCCGGTCCCTGCTCTCTTGGTAGCATAGCAGGCTCATAACTTTATGGCTTGGTCCATCATATAGTATTTCCTCAGCGTCCGAAATGTCATTGTGATCCATTGTTTTCCTGTTGCTTGAGTCTTTGATTTCATATGAATTCCTGAACCCTGAGCTTTATTTGCTTGTATGTTTGTACTTATGTCATTGATTTGAGTTTTTTCAAGAAATTTGCACATTTGGCAATGCATGCTAATGTTTCCTGACACAACCAAGCACTATTGCCACAAGAAAAACAATTTTCAGACTGAATGACTCCACCTGTTAGGCCTACAGAACATAAAATAAAAGCAGCACAGTATGTGAGAGTGTCACACAACAATCACTGTTGTTATTGTTCTTTTTTGGCTGTTATTTTGTTTTTCGTCTTCCAAATTTACACTACAGCTACTTCGGAAAACGTGATAAGGAGGTACAAAAGGGACATGGTAAAGGAGGAAAAAAAATAGATGGGATGGAAAATTATTTGTCAATGCTTTTGCCTTCTATCACAATTGTTTCCCATTCCCTCAAGTAACTTTGCATTCGCTTGCAAAAGGTTTTGTGCTCCCAGAGAAGCTTTGCGTTCGCTTTCCGAATGTAGTTTCTCTGTGGATTGCAAAAGTTTTTCAAGGAACGCAAAACTTACGAGCAAAAGCATTGAAATATGGGTGCTTGTCAATCTCAGTAGTCAGTGCACTGATCAATGAGTCTGCCATTTTATGGGCTGTCTCAATCATAAAATCCTTCCAGTGGGCTGAAATGTTTGCTACCTAAAAAGTCCCACAATGCACCGTGAAAACCAGGGAGCATTGGTGCTCACATATGTTCCTTAATTGGAAGTTCTGATGCGTGAAACATAAATCACCTGAGCTAATTCACTACTTCTTCTTTTTTTTAATACAAACTAATTATATTTCAGCATAGACATACATCACTAGACAGGTAATAAACATAATCTAGCTAAAATGTTTCATTTTTTTACGGCAAGCAAAGTATTTACCATAATGTACTTTAAGTAACATTAAAAAATAATCTCAGATAATGCTGTTGTACATAAATATTAGTAGTGATCTCATACTGTGTGTTGTCCATCATGTCCTTAGGAGCTCCATAAACTGTGTTGTCAAACAATTAAAACACAATTAATCTTGATTTATTAATTAAAACTCAATGATAGTTTCGGACACAGACAGCAATTTTCTCAGAAAAATAAATAAAACAAATGTAAATAATAAAGTTAAAAAATAGGCTTGTTTTCATTTCAAAAGTGACTTGTATCTTAACCTTGTGGAAATGTTTTTACGATAAGTAGATGCATCATTTACTCACCATCATTTCGTTCCAAATATGACTTTTTCTTCTGCAAATCATAGAAGACATTTTGAAAAAGACATTTTTTTTTTCTTCAAAATATCTTTTATGTTCCATAGAACAAAGCAAGTCATAGAGATGTGAAATGACATGAGAGTAAGTAAATGATGACACATTGTTCAATTATGGGTGAAATTTCCCTTCAAGCCATTTCCTTTCATTTATATATTTGGAGGCATTTTACCCACATCTAAAAACTAATGTGGGATTACGTTCTTTTCTCTTTTCAAAGTGAATGTGATAATACAACCCGCTATACAACACTATACAACCTACTGTAGCTTGCATGCCCATTCTTCATTGAAAGTCATTGCATGGTACAGGTATTAGCTAACAAAACCTAATAACAATTAAACAACTAAATATGTTGGCAATTAACCTAAAAAGTTAGATCCATTCAGAGATCTTAGTGCATACAAGATATAAAAAGCCCAGAGGTAAAGCGGTAGCTTTCCATTAAACAGACTAGAATTTAATAATCTGTTGAAAGCTGGAACAAATACAAATTTATCCAAAATTAACACACAGTTTATTGTTGCCTTCACTTTCGTTGCTTATGGCAAATTTGACGGTACATTAACTTTATAGTCCTGCATGACAGTCCAAAATCATTAAACATTAATATACAATTATAGAATAGATTTTTAATGGCTCTGCTTTGTTCTAATCAGAGCCTGTGTCCAGGGAAGAGTTATCATACAATCTGGCAGACTTTGATTTAGGGATGGCTGGTTTTTAATGGCCTGTTCTGTGTGACCTTAGCATTCTGGCACTGGCAACGATAGCATCTTTGTTCTCAAGGACGTAGTGCTACAGGGATACATAAATGCTTGCGCTAAGCAAGAACACCAAGAGACCTTTGAAAGTCACACAGTAGTGGTAAAGTTTACAATATAAAACAAAAGTTTATGGTGAGCTTCTTGTAAAAATGTGAATTAAGTTAAAACAAGTAAGGGATAATTGACTCAATTAAAGTCAATTATTCTGCTACAGTTACCACACCTCAAAACATTGTTTAGATGATGCTTTTCAAGATGTTTGTCAGGGTTTTGTCCTTATGGACAAAAGCGCTCTTATGTTTGAGACTAATTTCTTCGCATCTCATCCCAAGCCTCTATTGCTAATTCTAAAACGTTATTTTAGAGCTAGTAACAGAGACACTGATAGCAGCCTAATGCAGTTATTGAGAGAGAGAGAGAGAGAGAGAGAGAGAGAGAGAGAGAGAGAGAGAGAGAGAGAGAGAGAGAGAGAGAGAGAGAGAGAGAGAGAGAGAGAGAGAGAGAGAGAGAGAGAGAGAGAGAGAGAGAGAGAGAGAGAGCCTCCAAAATAAACTCCATTGTTACTCGACCCTAAAATAGAACTACTAAATTGCAGTGTTGTAGTACTCGAGACTCGGACTCGTCTCGGACTCGGTCTCGAGGCCATATTTAATGGTCTTGGTCTTGTCATGGACTCGTGTGCATTTGGACTCGGAATTGACTCGTACTCGAACATTTTTTTTAGGACTCGGACTTATTCCCGAGTCCACTCGTGTTCAATTCAAAATATTTTTCATGATTATTAATGTATGTTAATAAAATATTTCTTTAAATTGATTGACACGCCCAGTGATTGGTGATTTTCTAGTGCGCAACTGCGCATGACAAATTGTAATAAAATTACTTTTAACACCACCTACTATGTGGCCTTTTTACCCTAAACTGATCATATTTTTTAAACTCTAAGTAAATTCAGTAAAAAAAAAAAGGATTTCTCTAAGTAAATAAAAGTAAATTAGGTAATCAACCCTCACTGGTCTCGGTCTCGACTTGGACTCGACCGTCTCTGGTCTCGGACTCGACTCGGATTCGACTCTCTATGGACTCGGTCTCGACTCGGACTCGACCCTCTCTGGTCTCAGTCTCGACTCGGACTCGAGTGAGGTGGTCTCGACTACAACACTGCTAAATTGGCCAGTTATCTATTTTTAAATATTTTATAGAAAGACAAATCCTCTCCAAATACAGATTAAGTGACTATGATCTAGAGATAGAGAGAGGAAGATGTAGACAATCATGGACAGAGAGAGTTCAGAGGATCTGAAGACACTGTGATCTACAGCACATAAAGGATGAGGAACACTTTCTGCTCTTCTGTTCCAAATTTACCAATATTAGAGAAACTTTTCTGCCCAGATTTGAAACCTTGTTTCCATCATCCTTTAAACTCAGTGACACTGAAAAAATGTCCTTACTCTGAGAAAATAATGCAGCTGCACTTGCGGCAGACACCTAAACGCCAGAGACACCTAATTCTCTTGAGAGACCCGCTGAATTTATTCATTTATTAGCGTCTTACATCATCAGTGTCACTGAACACAGCTTGATAACAGAACCGGAAACCAATACAATGCTGAATAACGTCGTAGTTTTTGTTATTTTTGGACCAAAATCTAGCTATATTCGATGCTTCGAAACATTTTAACTAATGTCACATGGACTAAAGTTTGATGATGACTTTATTTCCTTTCTGGACAAGGACAGTGTATACATTTGCAATGAAAGGACAGAAAGCTCTCGGACTAAATCTAAAATATCTTAAACTGTGTTCCGGAGATGAACGGAGGTCTTACAGGCCTGTCATTAATGACCAACGAACTAATGAACTAACCCTTTAAGCTTGCGTGAATTACCTCAGTCTGTGTGTCTCTCAATAGCGTTTGGCACCAGTCTGTAGCGAAACTATGTTTATCTGCTCCTCACTATGCATAGACATATACACTAGACCTCACCTTGGCTACGGCAGTTCATTGGAACGAATGCGTCAATAGAGCCGCCATCTTGAAACAGGGGAGCCCCGCCTCCACTTTAATGCATCAGCGTCAATGTAGTAGACACAGGTCTAACGGAAATAAAATCACCATAGATCATCATGAATGCGATTTTTCTTGTTTTTTTGGTTTGTTCCAATGGCCAGACATGTATTTATCATTGATTCCAGAAAGAATTTTTTTTTTTTTTAAAAACATTCTTCCTAGTTCAGATTTCATCCGTGAATATCATACGCTGCACAAAAGTCCGCCACCATCAATGAATTCGACGTAAAGGCAAAGATAGCAGCGTTACCTAGCTACTTCCTATGACAAGACCCCTGTTCCAAGATGGCGGCGGTTTTAACGCATGCTTAGAGCCCCAAGGTGAGGTCTAGTGTATATGTCTATGCTCGGTATGAGAAACGTCATGTAGCTTTTAAGTTGCTAAACTATTTTACTGATAAAATCGTCAGAGCAGTGCTGACAACACTCGGGTGTGTGTCCTTATTGTGTGTGTGTGTGTGTGTGTGTGTTTGAGTGGGAGATACAGATGTGCTTTTCCATAATAACTAATAAATGCAAAATACATAATACAATAATTCTGTGGCAAAAAAACAAACATGTACAACATTTGTTGTTTTTATTCTATTGTTTACAATATTTATTTGCTTGGCCAGTGTCATTGTGTTTTGGTTCTGTATAGGCTGTAAAGACCTTAAGTGATTTGGAACTGTAGCCGTGCGTTTCCCTGAAAATAATTGGACACCTTAGAACGTTCGTCAACCATTTACGTTTATTAATTTAGCTGACACTTTTATCCAAAGCGACTTACAATGCTATATATGTCAAAGGTCGCAGGCCCCTGGAGCAACAAGGGGTTAAGTATCTTGCTCCGGGACACATTAGTGTCACAGTGGATTCAAACCGGGGTCTATCACACCAAGGGCATGCGTCTTATCCACTGCGCCATCACCACCCCAGTCAACCAATCCGAATCAAGCATTCAACCGCCCCGTAATAAGTTCCAGTCAGTCAATGCTTTATTTATCATCACCTATAGACCTTGTAAACCAGAGAAACAAGCGTGCAGCCATCTTCTGAATTTTGACTCTGAACTTCTTGCAGTAACTCTGTATATCTGAATCATGTAGGCTATATAAATATGTACTGTATGCCATCGCTGTCTAAGAGTATTTAGCTAGTGAAGTGGATTTACTTGAGACGAAAGTTATCATGAGCAATGTAGTGTTTTAAGCTGATGCCATATGACAGTAGACCGGGAAGATTTTAAAACGAGCGGTTCATCCAAAAATCCGCAAGATCTTACCTTCATGCAGTGGAAATACATATTGGAAGACAGAACAAAATGGGCGCAGGTCCTTAAATAATATTAACAAATAGAATTTGACTTAAATCATTTATTAGTAAATGTTAAAATAATAATAATGATAATATTAAGTATGCTTTAGAAGTATTTTTATTGTAAATAAACGTAACCTTATTGTAAAGTGTTGTAAAGTAAAAGTAGTACTGATCTTAGAAAATTGTGATATTTTGTTCATTACCGCGAGAGGGTTCTAGGGGGTGGGGGGATCCTACGGGAAGATTTAAAAAATATATATACTTAAAATTACAAACCAAATTTAAAGTAGTAGTAGTTCCCCTGTGAACTGTATGTGATATTGTGCAATGAAAAGTAGCAGAATCAACCAACCAACCTGTATATGAACATGGTTTGAATGACATGCTAGCTTTACAGCTTGTTTCTATTACAACCCCTTAACTCTTTGGTCTTCTTAAAAATTGGCAAGCCCCATTTCCTTGAAAGACGTGCATAAAAGTCGGCTGTGCCAGTTCTCAGTGAAATAAAACTTGTAATGCCAGTTCTTTTCCAATATTACCCTGTCAATTTGCAAGTTTCCCTCCCTGTGTTTTGTTCCCAGATATTTATAGCTTTTGGCAGTAGAAGGTTAATTGAACTATAATTGGTTCATAAATGAAATTGAGGAGCAGAGGTATAAAGCTGAGAAGTGTGGAGGAAAACACCTTCAACAACAAACACCTTCAGCAACTGTTAGGGACTGACGACTTTGTGAAAATCTAACATTCCAGCTGATATTCACATTTGAATATTGTTTTCATCATCACAATGTTGTACTGTAGAATGCCTTTCATTTTCATTGAAAGCTCTACTGGAGCTCTGTACGTGCATAAAACCGATAAACTCCACGGGTTCTCATAGTACAGTTTTATGCAAAAGTTTGGCTACCCCTCTGAGACTGCATTCAATTCTGCAGTCAATTCTGCCATTCAGTCTCTAGAGAAATCTGTATAATGGGATACTTTTCAGACAAAGATTCTTAGTGTATTGGTACGGAGTCAATCAAATGTTGGGCACCATGTTGGGAAAACGTTCATACAGACACCCTTTCAATTGTGTTGATTTGAACACATGGAGTTCACTTAATCCTAATTGATAGCAAATTATACAAAATTAATTGAGCCAATCAAATCAATTTTAAGACTGCAAACACAGGTTCAACCAATCATGAAAATGGATATTTAAAGGGTAACTAAACCCCTAGTCAGAGCCTGACTCCACCCACTGGCAATATTTGAAAAATGCTGAAAGTGGGCTGACCCCAGCGGAGATAGAGGGGACGAAATAGATGCTAAAACACTATCCTGATCGTTTTCAATACTCGCAATTCCAACTACTGACTCGATAAAGTGGTTTTGACGAAACAAGCTGGTTTTTATACTGCCGCTCGTGCCAGCAGCGTGGTGAGCTGAAACCTGCGTAGGTCACGATGTGCGGAACATCCAATAGGAAAATTCAACTGCAGTAGCCACCGTTCAACCTGAAGAGGGCAGCACTAAGACTTTTTTACACAATATATTGTAGAAATCAAACATTTTACAGACACATGTCAAAAAAGTTACTCCAATCAATGACTGGTATTAATTAAAGATTCATTCTTACAGATCATTAACTAAAAAAAAAAGTTGGTTTAGTGTTTAGTTACTCTTTAAGGTAGCTATTTGATTCTCTATAGGAAAGTAGCAACAAGGGAACTTCAAAAGAACTCCTGACCCAAAAAACTAATGTTTCAAATGTCAATATGAATTAGGAGACAAAAAGTTAGAAAATTGTGAAGATAGGTGAGGTAATAGGCCAAAAAAAAAAAAAAAAATGGAATACACCCCTGAAGCACTTTGTATGGTGGAAAAAAGACCCACAGCATAGCAGGAGAAGAACCTGGCAAGCACAGCTGCTGGAAACCTTATTAAAGTTGAGGGTTGCATGGATTCCACCCAGTACCAGCAGATTCTAAATAACAATGTTCAAAAATCAGTCAAGAGACTGAAGTTAAGACGTATCTGGTTATTTCAGAAGGACAATCATCCAAAGCAAACCAAGGAATTCATGCACAGAAACAATGTTCTAGAATTGCCAACCCAGTCCCCAGACTTGAACAATAGCAAAAAGCTATGGAATGATTATAAGTAGGCTGTAAACGCTCTGCAGCCAACCTGACTGAACTAGCGACATTCTGCAAAGAAGTATCGGCCAAAATACCTGCAGCCAGAATTCAGAGTTTTAGCAGTGGCTATATGAAGCACCTATAGGCTGCTATTTCAGCAAAATGAGGCTCTACTTAATGTTGATGTAATTGTACCATTGGGGTGCCCAAATTTTTGCTCCTGTCTGTTTTTGTTATGATTCACATTGCATTTGTTCTATTGATTAAATAAATATTACTAGAAGTTATAAATTATATCCAAATGAAGTTGCTAGCTCAAAAGCCCAGTAGATTATGAATTGAAATAATCATCAGGAGTGCCCAAACTTTTGCATAACACTATGTTACTGTGCACATCAGTGCACTGATGAATTTTTGTTTTAAGTAAACATTTTATAAAAATAAAAAAAGACTAACTTGAACTACATTTTACTGAAAATACATTTAATGAAACTAGCATGAATAGTGAGTTTTGTTCAAATTACACTGAAATTACAAAATACTCCATGGATTCAATCTCTTAAATTATTTAAAAGGAGAAAAGTTGTGCAATTTCAACCAAAGGTTTTAAGTTTCAGGAAATCGTAGTATAAAAAAAGGAGAAAAAACATAGTAAATGTAATTGGTCATTTTATTTACAATAACATTACAGGATCCACACCAGAAGAAACTGAGAGCTGTGTTGCAAAAGAATCACACCGACCTAAAAAAACAAAGCACAAAGGAGAAGTGTAAAAGGAGACTAAACAATGGAATCCTAAATGATTGAATATTGTTTGGAATGGTTCACAATGTGACCATGTTCAAATTTTACTAGAGATGAAGAACATTAAGGTAATTTAGGCTACGTTCACACTGCAGGCTGAAACGACCTAATTCCGATTTTTTGCCCCTATGCGACCTGTATCTGATTTTTTCATGACAGTCTGAACGACACAGATCCGATCTTTTCAAATGTGACCCAGGCCACTTGGGTATGTGGTCCAAATACGATATGTATCCGATCTTTTGAAATGCGACTTCAATCTGAACGGCCAGGTCACATATATCCGACCCGCACGTCATTGCACGCACCGGTAGCTAGCCAATACACGCTAACTCCAACGCGTTTCTGCACTGTTATGTGCCACTGCAGACATGTCTCTTCCCCAGGGTTGTGCCTGAACGCGTTCAATGAACGATAGTGCATGAACGCGTTCATATACTGTATTACTGCCTGATGAACATTACTGTGAACACGTTCATTCTGGTGTCTGTGAACGTGCGCTCTGTCAGTTTAACTTTGTACAGTAGGGTGCCAGATTTCTATAGAGCCTTCCAGGCAAAAACCTGGCTAAAACGCATGTAAACATGCCTTAAAATGTAGCGAAAAAATACCCAATCTGGCAACACCAGCCACCAGTGTCGCACCGCGGCCGCCGGTGACAAAGCAAGGAGCGCTGAGGACACGCACTATCAATTAAACGGGTTTTATGACGAGGTCGGTGAGGATCGGAAAAATCTTACATTTATGTGCAAACTTTGCCCGTCGATAAAATAATTGATGTCTGTGTTTGTATATGGGCTGTGGCAATAATAATAATAATAATAAAACAAAAGCTCACAACATATGGAAAAAAAGAACTGCAAACAACAAGTGACGTCGTTGACCGCTGATTACTCTTCTGCGCATGCGGGTCACTTTTGGGTCATTTCACGTTCACACAGGAGATCACAAAAGGTCCCATTTAACTGAAAATGTGAACGGCCTTGCAAAAAAATTTTTTTTTTTTTTCAAAAAATCGGAATTGAGCATTAAGCCCTGCAGTGTGAACGTAGCCTTTAGAGTCATGTGCTCAAAACCGGTCTGATGCAAAGTTACTTACAATGTGTGACTGATAGGAGCTTCATTTCTTCAGGATCTGATGCCTGACAACGATGAAGGGAAAGGCAAATCCACTGCCAAAGAACATCACCATCATGCCAAGGAGCCTCCACTTGTTTTCTACTGAGAACGGCAGGTTCTGCAAAAATAATATATTTATTTTGAAAATTATTGGAACCACATTAAGGAAAATTAATGTAGAGCACCATAAACATGTCCTTATGGTTCATGACTTCACTGATTTTGTAATTGAAGACATGCTTCCTTAAAATGAATTAAACAGTACAGTCTTTGACCATATTCACAATGTCGAACCAAATCCGATTTGTGTATCTGATCTAAATTATTTACTTTGTCGTTCACATTTGGTAAATATGACTTGCTTCCAATTAGATATGCACAACATTTGGATTTGGACTGACAGCAGTGCTGGGCGGTATACCAGTTCATACTGAAAACCGGTCTATATTTGTTATGATATTAATTTTTAATATACCGCCATATCGATGTATTTAATTACACAACGTTCGGAACAAACGTTACGCTGTGCGACACTGTTACAGATGTACCCGTTACAATGTTGCACTTCTAAGCAGTGACGGTGAGGCGAGGGTAAACCAAACAGCAGTGCTCTGGATTGTGTTACAGGGAAGGTGGATGCTGCAGAACTATGGTGTTATTTTTATGTCAAATATATGTATATATATATATATATATATATATATATATATATATATATATATACACACACACACACACACACACACACATGAAAACATGTTGCAATTTCAATGGAAATTAACATTACATTGTCATTTGACAAAGAGTTGAACATAACTAACAGAAATACGTATATTAACAATATTACATATAAATTATTAATTAAAAAATAAATAACCATTATTTTTAAGCCTATTAATTCCCATGACTAGGTTAACGTTCCTGATATTTCTAGTTTTTCCATGGCCGTGGAATAAAGACAAAATCAAGCAGCAGGCGGACTAATGCCAATTCAAGGTCATTAAACACTATTGTAACAGAAGTCAGCCTCATTGAATCATAAATAAAAGTACATTAATGCATTCACACAGAAAATCATTGTGGGTCTTCTTCCTTATTGTAAAACAAGCGGTTAAAGTACATAGGCGCGGTGGCCTGATCAAATGCTAAGCTAAGTTAAGCTAATCGAAGGAAACTTCTGCACTCCGCCCTTACGATCCATTACAATTACTGTTTAACACTTAATACAAATATTTATATAAGCTTAACCGCCTCTATGTACAAATCAATGTGATCACTTTTAACTAAACACTTAAAACGGCGTCCGTTTGGCCTTCAGATGAACTCAGGCCTGTGCCGTACAAGCGTTGAATCGTTAGCTAAACAAGAACCGACTCATTTTGTTTAATTTCCTCACCTTTCCAGGTCCCTCCGCATAGTGACTGGAGCGCACCGCAGAGGTGGCGAATCGTCGCACGGTTTGTCCGAGCATCGTTTAACTATACTGCTGAACTGTGTGAGATCTGCTCGACCTGTCTAAACGACCTTCCTGTCTGTGCCTGGAGACAGAGGGCGAACAGTCTTATGGGTAACGTAACAGTCACACCGCGAGGTTTTATGGGAAATGAAGTTGTATTTTTTTAAGCAGGCGTTTCAAAAGTCACATACAGAAGAGAAAACATCATAATTGAATTAATATTTCATAATGTCCAAATAAGTTTGTCTCCAATATTAATGATAATAATAATAAGTGTTTGATTAGCCTATTCCAGGGGATTTCAACTTTTATGGAGGGACCACCATCCACAAGGGACCATCAGTCAATTCAGGGAAATATTCAACTTATTTTTCACTGCATAAGCTATTTCTTGTGAATATGTGAGATTAACAACGTTATTCAGAGAAAGTTAGTACAACTGTTTGTGCTAAACTGTGTTTATGATTAGACTATATTAAACCTAATAACTAATTTACTAACTAACTAATTGACTAAAATAAATGGGAGAGTCAAACAACTGACACTTCAGGGTGCTACTTGCTCTTATGTTAATATATATATATATATATATATAGTAGCATTTTATAATGACTTACTTTACATTATCTCATTCTGCCAGGTTTATAGCTTGTTTAGTTTTAATTTTAAAAGAAAATTCGGTAGTCAATGTTTTAAATACAGAGCCGATAGTATTCATGTTAATTCATGTTCATCGAAAGTGTTCAGTATTCATTAAAAAAAAAAAAAAAAAAAAAACACAACAAAAAACACCTAAAGGTCTCGCTCAGACTGTGAGAAGATTCTCTGGTCTGATGTTCTGACAGTTCTAAGCTTTGTGTGGTGGTGGTGGCAGCACCATTCTGTGGGGGAGTTTTTCAGCGGTAGGGGACTGGGAGACTCATCAGGGTAGAATTAAATATTGTATTATGTATTACTGTATTTTGCCAATGTCTAGAGTCTTGAAATTATTATTTTTAGTCATCATTTGTTTTTTGTCAAGTGACTAAGACACAACTGACACCACTGGTCACATGGCAATGCCAACATGGCAAGTGTAAACCTGTGTGCAAAAAAAAAAAAAAAAAAACTTCTGTAGGTTATTCTGTAAAACAGGTCTCATTGCTTCAGGTCATGTTACATTAAAGTTGCAGTCCGGAGTTTTTCCTCTTTGTCGCCATCTCTGTTCGAAATCTGCAATTGCACTTCTTATGTGAGTTGTAATTCGACACCGCACAGGCAGATGAACACAATGTTTGAGGAGACTGTGAGGCTGTCAGTCACCGCGCCGGTGTGGATAATGGCATTCAGAATCACAGATTATTCTTTTTGGAAGTATGACCAACATAAGAATTTTCACCAGAAAATGTCATCTGAACAAACATCCACTTTTGTTCTGGTTCTGACACTGCAGAAAATCGCGCTGATTTAATCTAAAAATCGCTTACATATCAGGCAAAACCGTGCAAATTATTCTCAAATTGTTAATGTTAACGTCAGTATTGCGTGACCACATGTCCTTCCGATATGTAGCCTATCCTTGTTTTCGCATGGGTCCGGTTGCAGTCTTTTTTTTTTTTCTGTAGTCACTCCGAAGTCCAAACAAAGTCTTTTGCGTTTTACAGCGGGTGATTCTGTTGTCACTGGTGAACTGGTGATTGTCGTTCGAATCTTTCTGAATCCGCTCGATACAAAACGGTAAGCTTGTAATAATGTTTTTAATTCCAGTGGTACAGGTGGATTTCCGCGGGAGAAAACTCGCTTACTGTGAGAAAAGGCTATAAATCTCCACCTCCAACATCCTCTCAATATAGCCTACTAGCCCAGACTCCTTTTTTATGTGTACAGCTGTGACGTAATGACGCAAAGACATGCTCGAATCTCGCTCAAAATCCACCAGTACCACTGGAATTAAAAACATTATTACAAGCTTACCATTTTGAATCGAGTTATGGCAAGAAGATAGTTTTGAACACTGGCTGCTTATGTGTTTTTCTCAAATATGTATTTTGGATAATTTTTTTTTTTTACATATTTAATTATAGACCATAATTAAATATGCTGCAGAACTATGGCGTTATTTTCCTGTCAAATGTCGAGAGCGCACTATTGTAGCGCTATTCTGCATACTTTATAAAACATGCTTTTTTAATAAAAAATTCTTTATCAAACATAGTATCCATGCGCTTACGGATGCAGCTATTTACAAGGAAAGTATTGGAATGGCATGAGAGTGAGTAAATAATAAAATAATTTTAATTTGGCAGTGACTTATTCTTTTGAGTAGTCCAAGCTTGTGGTAACAACTTTATGTGAAATATTTCTTCTAAAACTTGAATTTATAGTTCACTTCAAAGGAGCTGTCCTAACAGCATGCTTTGATAAAACTGCCATTGTCGACCCATGCTCACATTTGTGTGGCGTGAAAATTTTTACAGCACAGTAAATAATTTAGGAGCTGAGCATCCAGAGTTTGCTGGAGAATATTTAATTCATCTTTAGGTAGATTGCAAACATATACATGTGATCAGTTAAAGAAACTCAGCGTTGGATGTCACTGCATTAATTCTGAGAGGTTTAAGAGAGTGATCATAAAATATTCTTGGTTATTTTTCTTATATTTACCGTATTTAACAGATCTTTTAAAAAATGCATTAGAAGAGTGACACTGGGAAACATCAATCCTCTACTGTGCTCTGTTGCCATTGGTTTATGCAACATATATGAAGAATGTACAGTATACGGACACTGGAAATGATTTCAGGCTATATTCAGCCATTGTTCTATACATTCCTTCATTCAGAGATGGAAAAGACTGTAAAAAAATGTATGCTTTTCATTTCCTTTATGTCAAGGAGAACAGCTCTTAGAGTCATCCAATTAGATTTTAGCATTTTCTTTCATTTTAGAGATTTTTCTTTAATCTAACAAAGACTAACCAAAAATCCTTTCAAAACATTATAGTTATCTCTGTTCTCAAACGCTGGGGGCGTGTCCTCTGGCTGCACTGAAACCACGCCCACTATAGGGAAAGCTGTCAACGGTGATATTAGCTGATACTGCTTTCGGGACGGGAGGATGAACGCTGAGGCGGGAGATAGTCGTTTCGGCCCCGTTCACCAGTAACAGCGGATCATCAGGGAATCCCAGTTGTC
The DNA here is from genome assembly GCF_988280905.1 of Pimephales promelas. Taxonomy (NCBI): domain Eukaryota; kingdom Metazoa; phylum Chordata; class Actinopteri; order Cypriniformes; family Leuciscidae; genus Pimephales; species Pimephales promelas. The sequence goes on from NC_142772.1 coordinate 23,092,254, forward strand.
TCTGAGGAAAGTTTATAAAACTATCCTGTAAAATGATCACTTCAGAGGCGGATGTTGGTGGTGATCCTCAGCTCTTCACCAGGGTTGGTTTTCTAAAAACCTCTTCTTGATGTGATCGTTTTTATGGAATTTAAATGAAGATACCGATCTGTTTTGTACATGATCGCATCCAGGTAGTAGCCCATGCATTTCTGTGTCGAAGGCATAGCTAGCTAGAAAACTGTAGGCTCAGCTGTAGTTGTACTGACAGTCACTCGCGATTGAGCAGTGAATGCGAATGTGCTCGGGGAGTGTTATTGTGTGTTAGGGGAGAGATCAGACTCTGTGCGTCATCAAATAGGGGCATGTCCAGGAGCTCATGGGCTCCAGTGCGTCACGGAGCCCTGTTTTAGCCCCGCCCAAACAATCCGTAAAATTGCAATGGTGAAAAACTGTTTAACGGTCTAACTCCACATTTCAGTACTTCACAGTTCACAGTCTTTTTAACATGTTTTAGCAATACATATGCAACATTTATAATGTGTTTAAAACTTTTTTGTAGAATTGCCTTTACAGGGACTTTAATGTCTGTGTAGAATAAACATTTTCCTTTATACTTTTAGTTATGCTTCAGACTAGGGGAGCCTGAAAGGATAACTTAGGTCACTGGTCAAAATGAACTGAATACAGGCTCACCTCAAGGATCTCACATTGCAATTCAGCTCAAACCTTCTTTCACTGGGCAAAACATGATTAGCAACTGACTGTTTCACCTTCTCAGCCATCAGCCAAATAAGAATTTTCTTGTCACGACAGCTTGTTTGTCCCGTAGCCGCAACATGTTTGAATATGTAATCCTGGGTGTTTGAGTATGCATTTGTTTTCCATGACACATAGTTGCCTGCCCTACTCAGTTATGCTGCATCCATCAGCCAAAGGCCTTAACCTGGACAGCAACCAACTGTCTCTGCTGTCACTCTGCAGCTAGTTAAAAAATAAAGGATCCCAGGTCAATCTGCGCTGAACGTCTATAATCCTCAAGGCTATAACTTTAGAAATCAGTTATTTCCATAAGCTACATAAGGCTTTTTAAAAATACATTAAATAGATTCATTAATTTTTTTTTTTTTTGTGTAATGAGGTCTAACTCGCAGATTAATTTGCAAGTACCATATTTTCCACACTATAAGGCTCACTTAAAAGCCTTTAATTTTCTTAAAAAACAACAGTGACCCTTATAATCCGGAGCGCCTTATATATGGATCAATTGGTTAACAACGATCCGCGTTATTAAATTCGCCAGTGAACTCGCGCTCGTGTCCATCTTATGCCCGCTTTGTCACACGGCCAGTTCAACCTCGTATAAATCAGGTTATGCCTGTAAGTCACGTGCCCATTCACAAGTGCTCACTCTTAACAGACACATGAACAGACACACTGTCCCCGGCCCTGCTCGGCGCCGTTCACAGTAACCGGGTCGTCTCATTCAAAACAGCCAGCTGTTGCTGTCAGCGAGCCGCCGCACATTCAATACTCATATGATTTAGGCTGCGAATGTAAGTTACGTGCCCACCCCAGTGCGCTCACGCTTACTAATAAACGCCTCACCTCCGGCGCCGCGCACTCGCTACATTCCCTTTAGCACATCTAGTTAATGCATAACGCAAACCCAGTCAAACGAGTGACTGCAGTATCTTATACGCCTTATAATCCGGTGCACCCTATTTGAAACATTTTCTAAAATAGGTAATTCCTACCCGATCTCACGAGAATTCGCACGGGTTTTACGAGGTGGCTAATTCGTAACAATTTGTACGACCTCACTCGTACGAATTAGTACGTTTTTGCAAAATCGTACATATTTTATGAATTGGCCAATTCATATGAATTCATACGAATGACCTACCCCTGACCCCGCCCCTAAACCTACCCATCACGTGGGTTTTGACAAATCGTACGAATTCGTACGAGTGAGGTCGTATGACTTAGTACGAATTAGCCACTTTTTAATCACTCGTACGAATTCGTAAGAATTGGTCGTGAGAGAGCGTAGGTCATTCATTGAAGGTGCGCCTTATAATCCGGTGTGCTTTATTGTGCGGAAAATACGGTAGTGCTGTAATCAGAGGCGGACAGAGTACACAGCTTCATTACTTGAGTAAAAGCCCTTGCTAAATTTAACTTAAGTAAAAGTAAAAGTACAGTCAGATGTCTACTTAAAGGTGCCATGTGTTATACTGGGTTTCCCCAGTACTTTGTGTTTGTTAATAGTTTACATTTTACATGTTGAAAGTTTCTGTGTTGTTGAAGTAAGACATAACACTGTAGCGGATTGAACCAGAATCATGGTCCGTTCATCTGAACACAAATAATGCACATTCCTTCTGAAATCCAAAGCTTTTAGACTCTGAACTCATGAATGCAAATCAGGACTCTCAGCAATATAAATTACTGGAAAGGTGCCAACATGTCTGGGATTAGATTGTTTTCTGACACAAGACTCTGCGATCTTCCCTGGGGACATCAAAGACTCCTCTCCATCACCCCATTGCCCTACACACATGCACATTACTAAGATGTAATTGATATATTTAATGTGTTGGCCTGCTTGGCCATGTCAAATTGGGGAATCTATGATTTTATCGTAGTATTAAATGAACTATAAGTGCGTGTAATTATGCATTTAGGTCCCCTTGGTCTCACCAAGCCAGATACATGTATATAAGCATATAGTAAAATGTATGATTATATGTATAATATTTCTCCAATGGAGAAAGGATAACTTTTAACACCGCCATAAACTATGCAGATGAGCCGCCTTGACAGGACAAAGGAAGACTATTCCCTCTCGAAAGCAGGAGGTGTGCACTTCTTTCTCCTTAAGAGATGGGAACTCCAGTTTCATCTCTCTCTTCAACTCCTCTCTTCAAAACTCTCTTCAACTTCCTCTTCAAGATCTTCTCTTCAGTCAGATTAGTTTACTTTAGTTTTGTTTGTCTTTTTTTCCTACTTTGTTCATTTCCACAGATGAGTGAAATGAACACTCATCTGTGGAAGAGTGAAATGAAATGATCTATCCCTTAGCCTGAATTATTTTTCTTTGAGTAACTTCAGATTCAAAGAACCTTCACATTCAAGAACCACAGAGAACGTGTGACACTCCGAAGGAACGATACCAACAACGCGTTATATTCAGGAACACAATATAACCATATGTGTAAGTATTTGTTTTATCGAGCTTTCAATGCGTTTAAGACTTGGTGTCTCTCTCTCAAGGTTCCTTTTGTCTGTGATTTTGTCTGTGATAAGTACACGTATTTGTTTACTTGTGCTGGCCCGCGTTGCTGGCTTGCATATGAAATAGCTACTTATTAACTCTCTCGAATACTTTTACTACAGCTATTATAGGTTTTTACTATTACAGCTATCGAGATTAACAAATCGTGAGAAGTTTTTAAAGTATTTAGATGTATTCCCATCACATACAATGTTGCCGTGATGAGTAGGCTATTGAAGCAGATGACAGTCTGTTGATCACGAGAATGAAGATCTTATCAATGCAATGCAGTTTCTGCACTCTGTCTATTCCTTTCACTAATGAAAACACGATAACCAGCCCATTCTCACCCCCAAGGCGTCACTTAACTGACGCCTTGGGAAGCATTTGGACATGCTCCAATATCTGACGCTTTAGGCGCCCTTTAGCGTCAGTAAGATGACGCCCTAGGATCGCGTGTACCCTACCCCCACCCCACACCAAAACCTAACCGCGTCCTCTAACTGACGCTTTCCTTTAGCGTCAGTTAGATGACGCCGTAGGATCGCGTCATGTAAGTGACGCTAAAGGGCGCCTAAAACGTCAAATATTGAAGCACGGTCAATGGTGACGCCTTGGGGTGAGAATGCGTTGCGATAACGTACATACAGTAAGAGCTTTGTTGTGCAGTGTGCAGTGTATCATTGATTTCACAACAAGTTGTCCAGATAAACTTGCGCTGTGTGGAAATATTGTTCTTTGATTGATTTCTGTATAATTTGTTCAAGATTAGTTTCATCCTACTAAAAACGATAATTGTTATTTTAGTCACTGGCTTGACTTATGCATGAACAGTATTGAATGATTGTGTGAGAAAGATTAATTGTCTGAAATTGAACAATTAGGCTACACATCAGAAATTGTTGCTTGGTAGCTCAATCAATTTATTTTCAGACGTTCTTCGAGGCCAGCTCTGTTTTGGCCCAAATTGAGGAAACAGTCATCGTGAAATGTTTGGACCAAACTAAACTTTGGGAAGTTGTGTCAGTGCATTTCCAAAGAAAAATAAAACGAACCCATTGTTTCTTCAGAGGCTCGGATGAAGGAACTAAAAAAAAAAACGTTTGTGTTCATTTGTACATCCGGACACTGATCAACTGCTATGCTTGTTTGCAAGCTATGATATCTTACGAAGAAAAACTCAAATTGCGCTTGCGTGTTCATACTACTAGCTCATTTTCTCATAGGCGAGCCAAATTCTCTGGGTGGGCAAAGCAGACCTTTCCTCCATAGCCCTTCTGAGCTTTCATTTTCTTAAAGATAGCCAAAGCTCGGTTGACACCGATTGAAATTTCTATCCACTGAGGATCCATATAGGGGCTGGGGGAACTCATTTTATTATTAAAAAACGTCAGAAAGAGAAAATTTCATGTTAGGAGACCTTTAAATGTTCGAAGCTACAAGCTATACAATTGTTGATAATTTAATTAGTATTTTTACAAAACAGGAAAGTTATTTTTCATGGCCAGAAAGATACCCTTTCTTGCGAGTCTATTAGAATAATTTCTCTTGAGGATTGATGAAAGATCGTACGATCAGTTTGCCGGACGACCAAATTATTCATTAACAAATGAATTCCATAAGGGTTATTGGAATCGATCTATCCTAGTCAATTGACATATTAATATTTAATTATAATTAGTTGTGATTGATTATTGATATATCTATATTTGCATACCTGTATGGATAATTGATTATAATCCATTGTTATAAGATATATTCAAAGTTAAAAGTTCATACAGAAAAAAGTTCATACAGATACATTGTATCTGTATGGACAGATACAACATATACAGATACAACGTATTCCCTTTACGGGTAATTTTAATCTGTGTATACGATTCCTGGACATATTCATGATAATTATATTCATTTTATTTCAGCTAGAATCACTGCAACCCATCCTGAATAAATAATTCAAAACTTTGACTGTGCAAATTTGCTCATGTGAAAATTGTAAAGATAAGAAAGAAACAGTTTGATACAATCTGGTGCAAATACGCTTAATGTGCACTCATCTGTCTTTAATCAACACTGGGGGAACATCAAAGAGAACGCTGTATCTCCTATTCAAAATTTGCAGTAACCTTAGGCAGAAGATGTTAATCAATTTATCAATTTGCTTTGGCAGCTGTGCCACCAGCTAACATGTCTTGCATCGTTGCAGCTGACATTTCTGAGCTGAAAAGATTATGTTCATAGTGGAAAGAATGCAGTAGGCTGAGATTGGTTTAAACAGCCTCTGTTTTTCTCCGGAGGCAGACAGATATTGCATACTTTATCAGGTGACTTTTCCTCTTGGCGGGAGCTTAGAGTGACATCTTTATCTGTTGTTTCCCAAGGTTAGAAAAAAGTGATGAAAGGTTTCCATTCTACCCCAAAGGCCTGGGCTTAGAGAGCTATGAGTCCAGATACAAATTTCTCAGACTGAGGTTCAATTTTAATCACATAAACTTGAACAATCTGGAAAATAACAGCAAAACACTCAGAACTCAGGCCTATTTAAATGAAAATAAACATACGTTTGTTTGAGCACACTGTATCTCTGCGCACATGTAATCAGCACACATTTATTTTGGCAACGGGTTACAGCATTCATAATGTCTGGATAAGCAACACAGTATAGTAGATGTGAAGGTGCAATTAGTTTCACGCTGAGTCCATATTTTTGCTGTTAAAATCAGCAGAAAATATGGAGATAATGATCAGTATGTGTTTTTAAATGGCCAATAAACATATCTAGAAAGCTGGGTGGTTGTCACAGACATGAGCATTTGATGAACAGAAATTAAATAATGAGTCCCAAAGTCCTTGTGCCTCCCTGCAGTAGGAAAACCATTGTTTAAACTCCCAATAAAGATCTGTACAACTGAAAATTGGGTTTTACAAAATTATCTTTAAAACATTGTGTCCTAAAAAAGGGCAATTACCTGCTGGCACAGCTTTGGAGTCATTTCACTAAGCAGTCATAGCTTCCAGCCAATTCTGATAATCTCAAAAAATACCCAAATATTGATTTTTTTTTTCAATACAGGCCTTTCTGAAGCAACATTAAAGTGAACTATTGAAGATTGTCAAGCTTTATATGTTCTGTTATAGTTCCATTTTACTCTCTTGATCTGTTCTTATTTGCCAGATTTTAGTTAGCGTCCAAGTAGTTGCTATTCTAATTTATCCTGTGTCTTCACTTGTTTATTAAAAGACTCTTTATCGAACTTAGATTTCACACATGCTAGTCAAAACCTGATGACATGCAGTGCACAGTGCACACAAACACATATCTTCAGTAAATCCGACTGAATCAAGGTGATTTAAATAGTTTCACTCTCAGATTCAAGTTCCACTTGGTGTAAACTCATTATAATTTTGTGCTTTCGCACATTTTATAATTGATTGCCTTTATTGAAGGAAACATTCAACTGAGTAACACTTTATTTTCTCAAGAAACACAGCTTGGTTACACATTTCTCATTAGTTATTTCCCTCTATTCCCGCTTCATGCATCACACAAAAACACAAAGTGAATGTGAATGATTTGTAATCCCAGGGCCACAATACCACACGCGGTTAGATATTAATCTTTAACAAGGAATAATGTAAAATACCCTGTGTTGTTTACCGCTGATCAGATCCCAGCAGGAAAGTAGACCTTGGCTCTGACTGAATGGACTGAAAAAATGAGGGCTTTTTGTAGTTTTCTTTTTCCCGCAACAACCAAGCAGAGACTGCATGATAAAAGAAAGGGTTACATTCCTGTAAGATTGGGATTGATTTAGAGCTGCTCTACCGTGTTTTTCCAAGAGCATTTATAATATAAATGTACAAAGTATGCCTGAACGTGTATACAGTGCGCAATGAATGACACAGGAATACCGAATAACTCCTGGATGAACTGAAATGTGATCACATGTTCATCACAGGAATTCACTCGCTGAATTCAAGTTTTGAGGGGCTGATGCCTTAACAGACAGCTTGTGAATCAATAATCAATCCTTCCTCTGCTGACCCTTGGACATGGCAGACCACAATTCAACATGAGGTGGCTTTCAACAAATCCTCAGACTGCTGATCTGAAGGCCTGTAGGGAGCAGTGTTGTGCATACTCTGTTCCTGTTCATTATGTCACCAAAAGCACCCCAAAAAATCAACATTCCCTGCAACATTCCCCTCGATCAAGCAAGCATAAGATAACCATCAATATCATTGGTCCATTTTCACCAGAAGAGAAACACTACATTTTAAACAAGTATTTTAGGAGTACATTAGCATTTGTGTGGCAGTAAAGCTAAAACTCTGTACATAAACTATAAGCCCAAAACCATTTGTGGCAGAGTGAGCAGTATGATGCCTTCATACATACCTCATGAGTATCTCACCTGGATGAAAATTCCCCTAAGGAGAAAATACTTTCAAACTTTAAATGTATAGAAGCAGGTATTTCCAAGTCAGTTTGCCCCTCCAGACCCACAGAAGCATCAGCAGAGTCAGTCATGCTAGACGTTTAAGACAAGGTCTACGGGCCATTAATTAAATCCTGAACTGAAAAACTAGCCTGCTCACTTGATAGACAGGGTTGTCAATTGGCTTTTTCAATTTGGTATCTGCTTGGTTCAAAATTAATACATGAATTAGCATATATTGCACATTAATCTACATTATTTAAAAACTGTGAGACTGGATGGCTACGCAAACTAAAAGCACCATAAAATAAAGCTTATAATTTATTTTAAAGAACAAAGAATAAATGATGAGATTTTGGTGGTGTGTGCTGATATTTTAGTCGTATTAAGCTAAAGATTACTCTGATAGAGCTTCAGACCCTCAGAGTGGATGATATGTGCAATCTATACTCATGCATCATGAAAGCAGAAAGTGCTTTCCATGATCTTTCATCTGTGCATTTGATGTCTTATCACATGCACATGCCTTTTAATGTTGTTTACTGTGAAATTTCAGCCTGTGTGATGGAGTGCATCCTCAAAATCTCTTTTATGCATTGCACAAAATTGTTTTGAGAAAAGCCAAGAAAATCAAGAAAAGCCATCCATGATTTTATATATCTCTGCAAGTGCAGACCATGTGATAAGCCAGAAGTGGCCACAGTGAAGAGCTGGTTTCTGCTTGTTATATGATATGTTTTCGCAGTCGACCAAAGATGCTTTGAGAGTGTGGGCTGTGTGTCAGTTTTGAGATTTCTTTGCCATGTTACTATTATGAAGTCCTCCAATGCAAGCCTCTAAAAGCCACCTCTGTCAAAAATGAGATAATGATATTTACATTTACATTTATCTGATGCTTGTATCCAAAGCGACTTACAATTTCTATATATGTCAGAGGTCGCACGCCTCTGGAGCAACTAGGGGTTAAGTGCCTTGCTCAGGGACACATTTGTGTCTCACAGTGGATTCGAACCCAGGTCTCTCACACCAAAAGCTTGTGTCTTATCCACTACTTATACTTTCATCAAATACTTTCACTACTCATTAAATCAATCCCTCTTTAAGTGTATGCAATACATACATAACACATGTGCATACACCTACACATTACTTGCATATACATGTATACTATTGGATGTTCAAAATACATATATGAAATACACATGCAGACATATGAAATCAATACCAATACATATTATGTTAGTAATGGATGGATACAGTTGTGAATAACTTGCATATAAATATAAAGTTCCATGCATATACAACTAAATACTCGCACATACATATACACTCGCTGCACGCAGACATCCCTTTAAGCACTCGCATTTACCGATAAACTTCCATGCATACTCTTACTCGTCACGTGGCCTGTCAGTGCAGTCTGATTCTGGCATGTCACGTGACCACGTGGCTAGTTGTCTGGCAGTATGCCTTTGCCATGTTTCAGAAAGTATTGATTTTTTGATGTTTTTGTGTTTTGTGTTCCACCCTTTCTAGCTCATTTATTATGCATCTGTTGATTTGATTATGTTCTTTAGGATGATTGATGTTTTGGGGACAGTTATCCCAATTAAACGGAGTGACGCTTGGCCCGAGTCAGTCGCAGCTGATGAACGAGTATAACGCTGATTCAAATTCATAAATGATGTCACTGATTTGGGGAAAAAACACACAAAATCACTTATTTTTATTATAAAATGTGATTGTGGAATTGATTTTTTTTACCTTTTATCACAGTCTTGTACATGTCAAAGATTATGTCTTACATACTGGTGTTACTTTAAAAAGAGCAGCCAAGCCACGGGAGCTCTCTTACCCGCTCTGCAGAAATTCATGAAAGTATAGTTAGGAGGGGATGTTTCATTGAGGACTGTTGCACTGCAGCTGCCTTCTAGCCAAGTTTCATTTAGAAACATAAAGTCCAGGTTGTATGTGGTTATTAAGCCGTTTATTAAGTGAGCAGATGTTTATAAGTGCTAACAGAACAGTCTTAATTTTTGTTCCCTCATCAACCTTAGTTTGCCGTGTAATAGGCACAATGGTTAAAGTGGGATTTGTCAGGTGGGGGAACCTTCAAATTTTGTGTAGGTGCAACAGAGAAAATTGACTCACCGTGGGACAACATATTGAGTATCGTGGTATAGCAATACTTTTTGGTTGTCGCTGTGGCACCAAGTAGGCTACTTATTATCTTTTTTTTTTGGCCTTTAACCCTCCTGTTATCCTCAAATCTGATAACACTTTTTACCCTCTGGAGTCAATTTGACCCCAGTAATTTAAACCTCCACAATATGTTTATTTTTTTTTACAAAGGTTTGTCTCAGTTAGTTTATGTCTTTGTTGATTACTTAAGTAATGTTTTAAGTTGACATCCACCCACCACCCCCCTCCCCACCCCACCTAACCCCACCGAACCCCTTATACATCCAGAATAGCCATTGCACGACTATGGACAAATTTACAAATCAACATAAAATCTTACTGATTTGACCTAAAATTGGAAAAGTATAAATACATCTGGTGTTTTATTTGTTTTATAATATTTCTAAGTATAGATTTATGCAATCTATGACATTTGGAAAGAAAAACTATTTATTTTATCAAGGATAGTAACACGAGTTATGTTTGGGGTCAATCTCACAAAAATTATGTTTTCTCCTCCCCCATGGCACGGGAAACATCAAATTTCTCACAAAAATGATGTTTTCCCTCCCCAATGCACAGGAAAGAATTATTAGTTATCTTGAGAATTATGTCACATGTCATGTGAACTACTAGTAGTTCTCGCAATACTACAGATATGGTTCTGTTTGGTTAGAGCCCTAAAACAGAGGGACGTTTTTTGAAAATGATATTGAATAAAATTACAATGAATATTATAAATTCAAATTATAACATGTTATAATGACCTCAATATAACAACCAAAACAAATGTGTGTGAAATTTTAATATTTCTTCTGTTTTATTATACAACTAAAAGAGCCTGGGGTCAAATTGACCCCAAGGAACACCGATGCTACAAAATTTGTACAGGACTTTGAAAAAATATTAGCAGGTTAATTTTATGTTTACAGAGTTGTCCCCATTAAATTAGGAAAAGTCATTCAATTTGAAGCAAAAAAAAAAATAAAAAATTATGTTTTTACAGACGTTAAACATTGAATGGGGTCAAATTGACCCCAAGGATAAGAGGAGGGTTAAAAGTCTTAAATTGCACATAATTTGGTCAGAGAAATCAAAATTTTCTCTGGGGAGTCCCCGAACCCCACTTTTTGTCCCAGTGTTAAGCAATTTCAACACAGTATTGTCATTAAATCAGTGTAGATGGGCCAAAATAAAACCATTAAAATATCAAGTAAATAAGTGACAGCTTTAAAACCATGTCAGTGGGCATTCGATTATTTTGTCAATAGCCTACCTGCTCTCTTCTTATCTACATCTTTCTTTTTCTCAGTCTCCTTATCCTGCCATATTTCTTCCCCTCAACTCCTAAACCCCCTGAACTTTGACTGATAGTCTTTCATTTTCGTCTGTAAATGATAACTGATAATTAGCCTATATGTTTTATGAATCATTATCTTAAACAAGTTAATTTACTCAAGGCTACCAGGTCAGTATTGCCACCTTCTACAAGCTTTGGAATTTAAATGTAATTTTAAATGATACAAATTATAGGCTACGTTTAACGCAGTTGGTGGAATTGGCAGACGTTCCCTCATCATGCGCTGTGCAAACGCGTCAAAGCATTCTCAGGTATGCAGCATTAAATGCACGCAGGTGATTTTTGAATATTAATGAATGAATACTAATGTCGATATACAATGGTTTGTTAAAACTAATCCTGCTATTGATCTCGTTGTAAGACCCTAGAACAGTGGCTATAGGGAAAACAAATGTCAGGCGAAATATTTCGGACCTACAACTAACTTTACCGCGCTCAACCACCGCGAGTGCATTTCAAGCATTTATAAAGCTTTGTGTATATACTCGACGCGCCCCCATGAGCGTGAGGCTCCGCGGGCACCTCTCCAAAAGGACGAGGCGTTTATACTTTATATAGTTTTACTTTATATAGTTTATACTTTATGTGTTTAGCGCTCGCGTTCAGCGAGGAGGAAGGGCTGATCCATATCGGGAGAAGCAAGTTTCGTTGAGATTAATTAATCTATTTATTTATTAATTTATCTGAGGTGCTGGAACGCAGTTCTGGACCGTTCCGGCCCACTTTAACCCCTGAATAGGCACCAGATTAAATGGGTTTGGTGTATGGCTTTTGAAGGCCTTAGATTTTCTATCATGTGATTGAACAGCAATAGTGAAAGATTCATGCACACTGGGTTACTGCTTGTTTTGTAAATATTTAAGAAATGTACTTTTATCATAGTGGGGACCCGACACATATCACTGAGAGCTGACATCAGTTGTTTTTGGTTCACCTCGTGCCGATGGAGGACGGTGTGCTGTGGCAAAGGCCAAAGAGCTCTCACAGGAGGATGGGGAGAACATTGCTCCATGTCAGCATTTCCTCCTGGCACTCCAGTTTCCCCTCACAGTCCAAATACATTTTATGTGGATTGGATACAGTAAATTACACACATAAGTGAGAGTGTGAGTATATCACAGCACTGCACAAATTAGTGCACCTTAGTGCTGGGTTGCCTCTGGAAGGTTATCTGGCAGTCCTGATAATTTCGCCGTGGCAACCCATAACAGGACGCAGCTGAAAGAGTGAGATGAGTTTTGAAAACAGTTTTTGCTGTTTACTATTTTGTTAGCAATAACCATGATATTGGTGATGACACTACATATTAGTACCTAAATTGAACATGTTAGTATCATGTTAAAGGGTGCATTTTTCTGGAAGTGTACACTACAATTCAAAAGTCTGGGATAAGTTAGATTAAAAAAACAAAATAAATAAATACTTTTATTCAGTATAGATGAATACAAATTTTATCAATTGTGACAGTAAAGATATTTACAATGCAACAAAATTCTTTTGAACTTTCTATTCATCAAAAAATCATGTATCAAGAAATGTTTCACAGTTTCTACAAAAATATCAAACATAACTGTTTTCAAACAGATACTGTAATAATAATAAATGTTTCTTAAGGACCAAATCAGCATATTATTAGACAGATTTATGGAGGGTCACTGAAGACAACAGTAATGATGCTGAAAATTCAGCCTTGCCATCAGGAATGATTTAATACTTTATTGCATTTTTGATTAAATAAATGCAGGCTTATTATTTCCTGTGAGTATTTTCCACTTTATTTTGTTATTATAAATGTAAAAATGTTCATGTTCTCTACAGGCTTAGACTATGGAATCAATAACAGGAAATAATTCCATACATGAGCTGAATTAAACATTACCTGATGACCTCAGATATGCATATAGTGAATGTGTACTGAGAATTAAATGTCACACCTCCTGAATGACCTCCATGACAGCACTGGCGCAGCACTAGTAAATGAATATAAAATATATTTTTGTTCAATACTATATATAAATACTGTATACTGTACAATATATATATATATATATATATATATATATATATATATATATATATATATATAATCATTATTATTATTTAGAATTTTTAAAGATTTGTATGATACTTTGCATTAATTATATTTTTATGAGCTATTTTTTCCCATTAAAATTTGAAATATATATATTTCCAATAAATGCAACATTTCACATAAAAAGTGCCAAGTGGCAAAAAAGTGAGAAGAGCATCATCTAGTGGCTTTAAAAATATATAAATGTGTGAAATATCCTGTTAACGAATGTAGTGTGCCTATAGTTCCCTATATAAAAACATAGAAAGGCTTTTTGATTCCTATTATTGTTTTTACACATGATTTATCTGAACTTAAATATACAAGCTTGATAAAAATGATCATTTTAGAAGAAAATTTCAAATGGCACTTAGAGGCTTTTGCATCTGAACTCTTCATTTGTACTCTTGATGTTTTAGAGTGTCACCCCTTTATTGCTGTACACTTCTTTTCTGAAGAGGGGCTGATCTGTAGTTTGTACCACCAAAAGTTTCTCTGAGTTTTCAATTTTTTTTCATATTTCCCATTCATTTCCTATGATCGGTCATTTTTGACCGGGAGGAAGCTAATTAAGTGTGGCTATTTTTTTTTTTACAACCCTTTACATATCCGAATCATGTGTGTTCACATAGGTAATACAACAAAAGTCACCAAGTTTCATAACATTCCGATGAAGCAAGAAAATTAAACATTTCAAAATGTAACAGTTTTTGGTAATTTTAGACCGAATAAGCCCAGAGGTAAACATCTTCAGCTACAATGACTGTGCAGCACATACAGTAAACTCTCTTAAATAAATACTGCAAAGGCATACTGTATGTGTGCATACGCTTACACTCAGGAATGGAAGGACCCTTAGGAAGTTACTTTGGAGCTACAGGAAGTTAATATGCCTGTCACATTCTCTTAAGAGTTAGATATGGCAGGACCTTAATGCAGTTAAATGAATAATTAAAACACTGGCTGAAATAGAAAGAAAATGAATGTCTGAAATTAATCGTAAGGACACTGGATATTTTTATAGGAGTAAAAATATCAAATATGATAATGGAGGAGTTCAAATATGATAATGTATGGAAAAATTACACTAAAAACCCTTGGATAGTGAGCCATTTTTTGATCAAAAAAAGGTCTTGATTAATGGATTCAAAGTTCACATACATCATTTGGAAAGTTTGTGCAGTGCTCATGAATTCAAACATTTCAAGTTGAACTCGATGTTAAATTTGTTGGCAGTGCATTAAGTTTACAGACTTCATTGCTTGCTTGATAAGTAACATTTTTTTTTTAATTTAATTTAATTTGTGACCAAGGCAAGGACTGGACTTAGATCTTGGATGAAAGTACCACAAATCTTTGAAGCCACAAAGAGATTTACAGCTAGAGAGTTCCTTCTGAAAGCTTAATCTTTGAAAGGATAAAAATTAAATTGGAGACTTGATTTGAGGATCAACCGGCTTAATGCTGTCTCTATCCAGACTTCCTTTCCATTTGGCAACTAAAACTGTTTGGAAACTTCTTCCAATGAAGAAACAGACGCTGCATGTCATCCCAAGAGACCTCCCTGTTGACAAAACTCCCATGCTCTTGTCCTTTAAGCGTCAGGCCACATAGCGTGACGGAACTTGCCTTCTTCAGCAGAGAGGATGCCCCAGTGTAGTCCTTCGGATAGGCTGTCACTTCTTCTCTGTGTCTTGCGTTTCCAGGCCCACTGGGTAGCTGAGCACTTCTTAGACCTGTCTGTGGCTGTCACTAAACTTAGATCCACCTGAGCATTATAGTCAGGAATATTTCATGAGTCCCCATCTAACTTCACATCAATGATGCAGCATTGTGGCCATGACTTAATCTCAACAATTTGAGATTTCTCTAAGACTATAGTAAGCAAAAGATGACCATGCTAGCTTTCTTAAAGTGATAGTTCACCCAAAATGAGAACCAAAATGAGAACCCAACTGGTTTAGATATCACTGACTTTCATTGTATAGATGAAAAATCAAATCAAAACACAACATGGAGACATTTTTAATATTTTCGTTAATGATCTACAAATGTTAGAAAATCATTGGTTTGGAATATCCTGAGGGGGAGAAATTATTTGACAGAACTATTCCTTTTATTCCTAAAGGCCAATTTATACTTCTGCGTCGAGGGTACGCCGTAGTGTACGGCGTTGGCTTCGCACGTAGGCGACGCCGTTGTGAGCATTTATACTTCTGCGTTCAGGTATTGGTTGCTCTGCAGTACTGCTCCGAAACGCTAGGAGGCGGCGGAGGGTTTTAATGTTCCACTGTGTTTAGATTCCTCGCGGCTAGGTTACTACAAGCAATAGCGACTGAAAGAGAGTGGATCATGTTGGAGTTGGAGCTTATTGGGGTGGAAAAACAGTTAATTTTAGTGAAATTAATTAAACTGAAAGGCAGAAATGAGAGAAGACGTCGGAGGAGATGGTACGTGTGGAAATGCGTGAGAAGGTACTTGCGGAAATGCATATGAGGAAATACGATGCTACCAAGCCGACCAATCACCGATCTTGCGGTCCGCGTCGTCGCGACGTGTAGTTACATTTTTGAAGAGGTGCGCGTCAGGCAACGCGGAAGGGTACGCGGTATGGGACGCGTCTGTGCGTATGCTACGCCGTACCTAGTGCGCGCACCCTACGCAGAAGTATAAATTGGCCTTAAGTATGGTAGAAATGATGCTGAGTGGATGTAGACAATTTGTCACGAGCTGGGCTCGAACTCGGGTCTCTGGTGTGGAAAGATGAAAGTTCTACCACTTAGCCACAGAGGAGGTAGTGTTGGACCCAAACGAAACACTCAAGGCAATACTCCAGGCAAAGTAGATTTATTAAAAAAAAAAGATACTTTGCAAGTAAAAAATCCAACAAAAGTTCTTCAGAGAAAGAGGAATGATAATAGGAGAAAAAATGCAAACAATAACAGGAGAAAAATAAAACAACTCCACGAGGGGAGAAAAAACGAACTCAGACAACTAAGAATAGCTTACTTGGGATTGCTTGGAACTTAAAAAAAACACAGCGGATCACAGCAGGAATCACATAGCCAAGACTCAAAAACCGAGTGAGGAACAACGGGAAAAAACACAGCTAAAATACTCTTTTACTAAGTAAAAGTAAATTACTAAGGAAAACAAGGCACAGGTGACCTGCATAATAGCTAACAAGGATGCATGAGGAAGAACTAAGGCAGAAGGGAACACAGGTGACCTCTAGAGGCCCGGAGAAGAACAACAGGAGGCAGGATTCTCACACAATTAAATTGTAATAGAGCAATTTAAATAGTTTCAATGTATTTATTCATTTGTCATAAAAAAGTAAACTTACCTTTCAAATTTGACCTTGTTTGCCATTAGTAATTCAGAGTACAAGACCTCCAACTTTGCATCTCTAATTTTCACACACAATTTTGCCTCATTGACCATGTATTTTAGAGTACAAAGCAACGAGAAATGTACACTCACAAGTTCGAGATGTCAATTGCACTTTTTTTTACCCATATATGTACCTTACTTTACATTTTGATAAGTCAGTTCCGTATGCAAACTAATTTATATTCATCTAAGATCATCACGAAATAAAGTTTTTTCTTTCATCATTCTGTCAAAACTTATTTTCTGCATGACTTATTTTCTGTTTTATGCACAAATAGTTTTTATCTGTTTACAGTACACACTGCTTTCTTGCAAGCCATCAACCTTAAATTCACCCTTCTGTGAAACTATCTGCAACTTCATGAAGATATCAAAGCAGCACATGATGCTTGAGTTGAGCTGGCAGGGTCATAAACTGTTCATGGCCAGCCCGTTCTCATCCTTTATCGTCACATAGAACTCTATATGACAAAACGGCGCTATACTACGCACATGGCACCCTTTATCGTTAATATTCACGCGAACCCAAGGCGTCATAAATCCTTTAGCGTAATATGAGACTACCCTACCCCACACCTAAACCTAACCATCACAGCGCATGTTATATTAACGATAATGGGTGCCATGTGTGTAGTATAGCGCCGTTTTGTCATATAGCGTTCTATATGACGCTAAAGGATGAGAATGCGTTGTCATGGCTGTGGAAAACCACAAGTTTGTAAGATCCGCAAATCTATAATCTAAAACTTCTGTGGTCTTCAAGTTACTGTATGATCCTCTATACTCAAGTGGAAAAGTGGAATTTCTGGAAATGTAGGCTACATGAATTTGGTAATATGAGCAAAGCCTGAGATTAAATGGTCATTGCATCTATTCCTCAGTTGCAATCGACTATTTATAGTCTGCAACAGCCTGTGAAAATCCAACTCTGCATCAAAAGAATAATAATGATGAGGTGCAGAAAATAGGATTGATTAAAGCTGATTTCTGGTCCTGGCCCTGGCCGAGGGGTCTTTCATCAGGTTCAACCTTTGGGAAGGAGTGGATGATGGTGCGGTGAGGAAGGGCAGAAGCCTGGCCCTATGGGAGAACTTGAATTAGATAGGGCCATTGCCAGCTGATGCAGTATTCAATGCAGCAGAGCTCAAGCTGAATCAGCCACTTTGAAAAGTTTTCAAATCTTCTGTTTTCCCTGTCAATCACTTCACATCTTGCAGTCAAAGAGAGAAGAGAGTCCTTTAGTTGCTAGTTTAAAGGGATAGGTCACCCCAAAATGTAAATTCTGTCCCACTCGTCACTCCCATTTCATTCAGAACTGATATGACTTTCTGTCTTCTATGGAACACAAAAGAAGATATTCTGAGAAAATGTCTGTTTTTTATGTTTATGTAAATGGCTAAGTCTGTTATGTTATTTTAATTTTCTCCTGTCTCTCTCTGAGGGTGGATTTGCATTTTTTTGTAGACTATCCTTTTAAAGTGAAAACATGGCACCTATAAATGTAAATAATTTTTATAAATGTAAGCAACCTTTGAATAATTTACTGAGGCAAAGTTGGTTCTGCTTCATAATGTGTTCACTTTGTGGAACTACAACACAGATAGTGGTACGCATTCTGCTTGAGAACTGCTTTGAACCACTGCTTCCATAATAACAATACACTGTATATATTAGACTGCACCCATGTCAGGCCAAAAGTTTATCTGTGAATCCCAAGACTTGCTTTTATGGTTTTTATTGTTCTGACTGCTTGCTGTTTGTTGAATACAAAATTCGGTCCCACTTTATATTAAGTGGCCCTAATACCTGTGAACTTACATGGTTACTAGATATGTACTTAGTATGTAAGTACAGTGTAAATACACATTGGTACATAGTATTTACAGCTGTAATATGTGTGTAACTACACATATGTAATAACACACTGAAAGGTATGGGTAAGTACAATTGTGTAACAGGACATTGGTAACAACACTTTTTTTCACTAGAGTAAGTACACATGTGTAACAGGCATTATGTAAGTACATTTTGTAACAACAATGTATTATTTACACACGTTCTTCTAACACAGTCTCATCCCAAATCGTCATATAACTGACGTTTTGGGACGTATTTTGACCATACGTCAATATCCGCCTTTTTAGGGCCCCCTTAAACGTCGGTAGATGGCGATCCCGGGCCGTCATACAACTGACGCTTTACCTTTAACGTCAGTTAGGTGACGGGTTAGGTTTAGGGTTAAGTTTAGGTATGGGGTAGAGTTAGGATCCCATAACCTCATCTACCGACGTTTAAGGGGGCCCTAAAAAGGCGAATATTGACGTATGGTCAAAAGACGTCCCAAAACGTCAGTTATATGACGATTTGGGATGAGACCGGGTTGGTTCTTCCACTTCCACACAGTCTTCAATATAGGCACTGAAACTCCATTGAAATCATGATGATTCCGTAAGTTGTGGCCGTTTCACACATTGTATCAAGTGCAGAGTTACTGAGGAGTTACCATGTAACACTGTTAATACAGTGTTGCACAGAGGTTTGTGGGGGTTTTTTATATTACTCGTTAAGTTGAAGCCGTTTTACACTGCATCAAGTGGACCATTCCTGAGGAGTTACAACGTGAGTAGACTTTTTGTATAATAGGGTTTTGTGAGTAGGTGAGTAGGGTTTTGTATAATACACAGTAAGTTATGGCCGTTTTACACTTTGTATCAAGTGCAGAGTTACTGAGGAGTTACCATGTAACACTGTTAATAGAGTGTTGCACACAGCTTTGGGTTTTGCATATTACACTGTAAGTTATGGCCGTTTTACACTTTATATTAAGTAGACACTTCCTGAGGAGTTACTGTGTAAGTACACTGTTAATACGGAATTGTACAGAGGTTTGGTTGTTTTTATTATACACAGTAAGTTATGGCCCTTTTACACTTTATATTAAGTAGACACTTCCTGAGGATTTACCGTGTAAGTACACTGTTAATACAGTGTACAGAGTTTTGGTGTTTTTACTATACACAGTAAGTTATGGCCCTTTTACACTTTATGTTAAGTAGACACTTCCTGAGGAGTTACCATGTAAGTACACTGTTAGTACAGAGTTGTACAGAGGTTTGGTTGTTTTTATTATACACAGTAAGTTATGATTGTTTAACACATTCTATCAAGTGCAGAGTTACTGAGGAGTTACCGTGTGAGTACAGTACACTGATACCACAAGGGGAAACTTTAGCTGTAATTCAGCGCGAGTCCTGCCAGTCATACAATAAATACATGGTATACACGTGTAGGAATTATCATGATTTCAGTGGAGTTTCAGTGCCTTCCAAACTAGTAACTACAGTATTGAAGACTGTGTGGAAGTGGAAGAACGTGTGTAAATACATTGTTGTTACAAAATGTAGTTACATAGTGCCTGTTACACATGTGTACTTACTCTAGTGAAAAAAGTGTTGTTACCAATGTCCTGTTACACATTTGTACTTACCCATACCTTTCAGTGTGTTATTACATTTGTGTAGTTACACAAATATTACAGCTGTAAATACTATGTACCAATGTGTACTTACACTGTACTTACATACTTAGTACATATCTAGTAACCATGTAAGTTCACAGGTATTAGGGCCACTTAATATAAAGTGGGACCCAAAAGTCAAATCAAAACAACTTGCGCTGCAACTGTCCTTTAGTAAATTGCCCTGTTTTCTGTGGATGATGAAGTGCCTAGAATTAAAGAGATTTAAAAGAAGTGTCCTTGATCTGAACTTCCTAGAGGGGACACTTGCAGCCATACACACTCTGATGCATCGCTGACAAGGTTCCTGTCCCTTTGGCAGTGAATAAGTAAAGTTGAATTTGAACTTGTAATGGCTTTCCTACAAATAAAATGCAAGTTCAGCAAAGCTCTGCCACGACAGATAATCATTTGATGCATTCAGAAAGACCTGTGGAGGGTTGGGTTTGGACACCAGGATTGAAATATGTAGAAAACACTAAATCACAAAGCATGCCATTACAAACAGCACAGCACACGCAGCCCACCATTCATTTAGTTCAACTGCCAGGCTGAATTGTAATCTTAACAGAGGGTGAAGATATCAAAAAGGCATGGCTCACAATTGATTCATTTCTGCAGCTGTTCAGAGAAATTCCTCTCATCTTTCCCCCTCTCTATTGGACATCCATTTCTTGATGTTTTTAACGCCGTGCAACTGTGAAAAAAGGATGTGGCAGCATTTATTAGCATGGAGTTTATTTATATTCTGCCCCAGGACAACGTTCATGAGATCATTGGAGCAAGACATTAAAGGATTTCATTCTTTATTAATGCTAATGCTGACAATTCAAAGTTTCCTCCCAAAACTTCACCCTTCAGTACTTATGAAATCTGCTGTTCCAAGAGAAAAAAATCCAGGTTACAGACATACTTTTTCTCTCTCTCAAAATAACTTGTTTGTGGTAATGTGTTATAAATGGAACAAACAGGCCTAATGGGAAGAACCTGAAAGCTTGCAAGCACAATCGTTACACAATCGTTGAAAGAGAAATGAAATCACACTTAGTAGATAAATGGCTGAGCATTTCACTTTGGAATATTCTCATCTATGTTCACTGAAGTAAGCATTCATATACAGTTACTTTATGCCAAAATAATAGAGTACAGTGAATAGTGCAGCATAAGCAAAATGATTGGATTTGACTAACATGAGCCCAGTCTTATGAATATATATATATATATATATATAAACATAAAAAATATATATAAAAAAAGAGGAAAAGTAGGAGAAATACTGTTAATGCCTTAGAGGTGAATCACTGTATCTATTGTAAAAGTCAAAGATCAGCCATGCAGGGTTCAAGTAAATTAAAGATTAAGGAAATAAACGTTAATTTAAAAACAATAACTTTTGGTCTTATGTGCACATTCTAGCACAGCACAATGCAAATCAAATCAATGTAAATGTCAGCTCTGTAAATTACTTTTAATTTGAAAGTAACATTATAATTCAAATAAAAAATCACTTTAAACACTTAAAGTGTCATATAGTTTTTGTATTATATTATTATGCATGGCTTCCGACAGCATATTATTTTCTAAAATTATTAATTATTTAAAGACTCAAAAAGGGATTGAAGGGACAAATTTGGCTTTAAGATAGAAGAAACAGTGTATTGCTTCTGAATCAGGCTGCATCCATGGTCAACCAGCCCGTTATGGGCAATGAGCCTGGCTGTTTGTTATGCTTATGCTCTCACTGCCAAATATAAATAATTCATTCAAGCTTTTACAATTCAATATTTCCCTAGGGAGGTATAATTTCAAGATAGAGTCATATTTTAATAACAACAAAAAATGATTACATTGCCTTCTATTTGTAGAGCAGAGCTTTGCACCTCTTTTGAAGGCCTGGAGTCTTCGATCGCATTCATACTGTTGCAATGTGATCACAAATTTCATGCTTTAGCCTGACTAGGTATTAAAGAAGTCATTATAAAAGTTTGGTCAAAGTATGGTGAGTTTACTGAGGTGTGCTCAGGCCCTGAATTAGATGACTGGGGCAATCGTACAAGAAAGGATTTGCAATAAAAACGTTGCCTTCTGCGCTCCGCCAGTTGGAGTGATGATGATATCCACCAGAGGGCACTCCTCCCTAGTCCATTGCCATCTTTTCATGGGCTACATTTCCCACAAGCCACTGCCTGGACTCATTATGTTTGATTAAATTCAGCTGCGTCTCATTACCTATAACCCGTGTTGCCTATAGGAGTCTTTCTTTGCTAAGTCTTGTATGTTGTTACACTGCATTTCTGAGCATTATCCTGGTTTCCTGTGTCTTGGGCTGTGTCTGAAATGGCTAGTGATGGGAAACTGAGGCTTTCTGAAGCATTTGAGGCTTTCATCAAATTTTGGCGAAAAAAGGTTAATTATTCAAAGCTTTTAGCACAATGCTTAATAAACAAACTTCAGATAGTCCAAAACGCAGACGCTTGAGTTCTTACCAGAACCAGAAAGTATGACCATATTAGCCCGGTTCTGTCAACCCTGCATTGGCTGCCTATTAAACATCATATAAATTTTAAAATATTGCTGATTACTTATAAAGCACTAAATGGTTTAGCTCCGCAGTACTTGAGCGAGCTCTTAACGCATTAGAGTCGCATGTCTATTGCGATCTTAAAACTCCGGCCAGTCGATAATATCTAGAATATCAAAATCGACTGGTGGTAGATCATTTTCCTATTTAGCACCAAAACTCTGGATAAATCTTCCTAACATTGTCCGGGAAGCAGACACAATCTGTCAGTTCAAATCTAGACTAAAAACACATCTAGCATAGACATAACACACTATAGACTTCCTAAAATCAAATTAGCCTGCATAGTTTAGATCAGCCGGAACCGGGAACATGTCCCTAAATCCTGATGTACTTGGTACATCAAAAGAAGGATGGTGTCTACGCTAACATCAGTTTCTCTGTTTATCCCGAGGGACCCTCTATGGTGGACCTGAGCCTGGAAGCCCGTGACATAGAGTGGAATCGATACAGTTCTATCTAATCTCATCTAAATTAATTTGTTCCAATGAGGCCACAACTCGTGTCGTGTGTAGCATAGATTCACATATTGATCAATAAATACAATATACAAGTATGTGATCATAATTATAGAAACTGTTATTGAAAAAAAAAAATTGGGTGTTCTGTTTAAAAAAAAAAATATAATTCATGTTATAGGGAAGTATAGTGTTAAATCATTTAAATAATGCCTCCCTGATAATCATTTCCCTTTTATGCATCAGATGGGCTCGCGAAGCCAATTTTTTTCAAACCAGCTGTTCCAACCATCCAATACTACATAATGTTTGAAGATTCAAACGTCATCAATCACGTGGTATTGTCATTTCTATACAAGCATCGGTACAGTGTGTGATACAATAGTGCTTTGGAAACTGCATCAGAGGATCGGAAATCGAAATCGCCCCATATTTATTAAGGAATAGGGAAATATTTGAGGGAACAGCCATTTGTAGTGGTGTCCGAAACCATAGTGGATGTTATTGAATGCACTAATTCAATCCCACAGTGCACAGCGATAATGAGTGTACAACCGATGTACGCACAACAGCTATAAAATAACCATAATGCACTGCGAGTGGTGCATTAAATGAATTTGCACGTCTCGCCAAAAGATGGTGCCTGTAGCTGAATCACGTAGTCCATCTATTTTTCAAACAGCGCTGGTCTCTGTTAAACTTTATATGCTAGTTTCCATGTCAAGATTAATATTTTCATTACTACTGGAGCTGCCAGTTTGCTACGTTTCAAATGATTATTATTAACTAGCAACCACAAGCTGTGCAAAATCGGCAGCCCTTCCGATACACTCAGTGTCCAAATTTACTCTGGTGGACTATAATGGTGGCGTAATGTAGGGAATAGTGAATTAGGGTATAGGGCAATTTCGAACACAGCACCGGTTTTTGATTCTCTGCACACTTTTCTGGATTACCCTTATTGCCAGTGTTTTCTGCCCTCTTGCTTATTTGGTTTATTTGCCCATGTGTTTGACCCTTTGCTTGTTATTTGGATTATGATTCTGGGTTGTCCCAATAAAGCTGCATTTGGATCCTCAATCGGTGTCAGAGCAGATTGTGACAAGTCACTTTATTATAAGAAAAGATTTCCGTGTTCATCAAATCAATGCATTTTTAAGTCCAGGTTTCTCTTGCAAATAAATGCATCAGTAAACATCAAACATCTCCTTTTACTCTCTGAGCTCCTTATCAGTCAAAGGCCTTCACTCTTGCTGCATATTTCATACTCTCAGAGCCTTGGGCTGGATGGAGGAACCGAGGGGAGAATATGCCAGGGCAGCGAAGAGTGAACCGTGAACCAGTCAAGCACGACTGTGCAATAAAGCGCTTTCTGATTTTTAATTATGCCAAGAAATTGAAGATCATTATAACCCTCTGTTAGCCTCGTAGGCTAGACCACATTCGTTATTTTAATGCAGGCCATTATTCCATCTGTTGCACCTGCTTTTGCATTCCGCTAATGTGCGGGTATACAAAAAGTTTGCCACAAATCTCTGGAAATTTCCAGTCAAAACATTATTACAATTAGGGAAATGTTTGTAATGGAGACATGAATAATTCAGTGTGTGAATTGGTCTCAACTTTGTCCAGTAGGCACAATCAATAAGTGTTTGCCTCCTGGCAAAGTCTATTATGCCATCTAATGCAGCTAAGTGCTTTCTGAGCAGAGAAGCAATTTCCTGTTAATATCTCGAGGGAGAAAAGTCACGTGCAAGAATCAAAACACATTGCCCTAAAGGATCTCAGATGAAGTGACGGCCTGATACTCTAAACTAACTCATTTATCATATGGATAGCCTGAGTGAGCTTCACTTACAGCAGAATCAAACCCTTCATTTATTATACTCTGTTTGTCTGGTCCGCTAGCTGTTTTGTCCTGACTTTCCACCTCAATGAGCACATTGACAACATTCTTTGAGTCACGCTCATCTGGAAGCTTTTGAGTCTTGTCATACTAGATTTTGTATGTTAGTTTTAATTCTCTAAGGTTGATAGAAACAGACTCAAACTCTTTGCTTCAGCCATATGCGTATAATGTTACACACTTTGATATTATTTTACAAAATGCTTGTTAAACATTGGTAAATCTAATGTGCACAACTTCTTCCCTTGCTGCTACAAATATTTTTTTATGTGAAGTGATTTTCAAACACAATATTAAATAATACTATACAAAATCTACGTTCACCTGAACTTATAGGGATATTAAAAAAAAAATAAAAGAATCACTCATCATCTATCAATACTCACCCTCACTGTATTGCCTTTTTTGTGGTCCACAGAAGAAAGCAAAACATACAGGAGGGTAAATGATGACATAATTGTCATTTTTGAGTCATCTAAGCCTTTAATAGAACGACTAATCCTGACCTTTCTGTGAGATGTAACTAAGTTGAGCCTTAATATGCCCAGAGCAC
The DNA here is from genome assembly GCF_988280905.1 of Pimephales promelas. NCBI lineage: Eukaryota > Metazoa > Chordata > Actinopteri > Cypriniformes > Leuciscidae > Pimephales > Pimephales promelas. The sequence goes on from NC_142772.1 coordinate 23,117,969, forward strand.
AGCAATTATTAAAAAGTGTGATTAATTGTTAATGATGCCAGACTCTTGTAATTTGTACTGTTTTACACCATGTTGTGCCCTTGATAACACAGAATTCATATATTAGTTCTAGCTGGCTGAATTTACAATGATGTGCCAAATTTTCCCCCATGAATCAAGCCAAATAATGTTCTATCCAATTTGTCTTTGTGGTAAATGAGGAGTATTAAGTTAAGAGTGAGCTGAGTGACACTGAATAACTTTAGTCCAGCTTTAATTCATATTATCTGTGCAATACGAGGTTTAACAGCTTCTCAGTGGCTGCATAGATACCTTGAGTTGTGGCTCAATATAGCAGAGCATTTAAACCTGTGTTTACTTCCTCACTGTTTGAGCGAAGCTGCACCAGATTACCAGATCACAGTTGAGAAGCTCACAGTTTAGTTTAGTTTACTACCTGTTTAGCATTAAACAAGGACTTGTGTGATTTATGTCAATACTTTTTGTTTTTCGATAAAATCATTCTGATGAATATCTAAATTATTTATGCTGGCCATTTCACACATATACACACCATTTCAGTAGCAGCTCTGCTATACACAAACATAGTTACATTCAATTCTGAATATGAATATATATATATATATATATATATATATATATATACTCAACTGAAGGACCAAAGGATTATTAGGAACACCTGTTCAATTTCTCATTAATGCAATTATCTAATCAACCAATCACATGGCAGTTGCTTCTGTCACAGTGTCTGGTTTATGTTTCCTGCTAACCACGGTTTCCTCTTCCCGCACGGTGTCCTAAGCTGTGTCTGAAACCGCTCCCTTGTTCACTCATTCACTAATCCCTATATAGTGTATGGCATTTGAGTGCACTATATCTGCAAGGAGTGAACGAGATGAAGTGAGTGAATTCGGACGCTGACGTTTACACTGTGCTGCGGACACTCTATTCGCATGTTAAGACTCTGGGTCGGTTCTGATCAGGGGGGGGGAATTTGCATATCATAATTAATAATTGATAATTAATAATTATTCATACAGATTTGGATCAGACCGGTCTTACATGTTAATTTATTAATTTTACCCATATGCATACATGTGCATCCCCGCAATCCACCACAAATTAATTGTTATTGATTGCAAGGACCACGTTTTACAAGACAGGTAAAATCAATTAGCTCAATTAAGTTATATAGCTTGTGAAAACAAATTCTGTGGCCACTAGAATCTGCCTTCCCTGCTATATAACCAAATACCCTCTTAGGTATTTATAGTTCTGTAAAGCGTGTAGCTTTAAATCGACATTTCATTGACCCGTATCATGAGCAAGACAATCAGTCAAGGTAAGCATATTTTGCATTTAATAAAGTTCATACTTAAGCATTCACTACGTTACAATGATACATGTATTTACAAACATTAAAACACAAACTAAGACGACGCAGAGCGTTTAGACAATGGATACGCGCAAGTTAAGTGAGTTTGAGAGAGAGAGTGAGAGAGAGAGTGAGTTGTAAGAGAGAGAGAGAGTTACGTTCATCTAAACAGTCAGTTAACCTTTCTGGACACCCCAAAAACATCTTCTTAATGCTTCTTAGAAGCTCTAAAAGAAGGTATACTTGCAAGGCACATGTGGTCTGTGTGAGTCGTGGGCTCGTTGCTCGACCCGTTCGGGCCACGTGTCGGCTAGAGGTGCGCCGGTCCGGCGCGCGTGCGTCACGTGAAGCGCGGCTGCGGCATGTTTGCGCGGCCCGTCCCGGCTCGTTCATGGCTGCTTTGTTCCGTGGGGAGTCACGTGGCGTTCGTCGGCATTTAGCGCCAGTGTTTGAAAGGCTGAGAGTCTTTGAGGTGACGTTACCCGAGGAGATAGTTCGGCAAAGTCCACTTCCTTTCCTGGAAGACGAACTTGGTAGTCCACTTGAGGAAAAGATGAAACTTTTAGACGAACAAAAGGAAAGACCCATGGTTGGATCAGAGTCCCGTGAGGTTTACATGTTGAGCGCTGGACAGTTCAGAAGAGAGCGAGGGCGGACCTGCGTTCTCACATTTATCACCTTGGAGAAATCCATCCCCTTCCTGTTGGCTTGAGCCAATCGGAGAGTGGATGTTGCACGCGGGAAGCTTTCTTTTGTTCCTCAGCGCGCGCTTCTCGTGGAAGGGGGTGTGTTAAATGAGGGTTTTGCAATAGCAATTTGATCTTCATTGGCAGTACAACGAATTAAAAATACACTTTACTTTACATCTCTATGCATATTCGAGTGTTTCATTCAATAAGCATTCTAGAGATATCAAGGAACATTATGTTATATCAAAGGAATATACACTTATGTTTCGAATGCATGGCGAAGGTATTTTTAATTCCTATTTAAACTGTGACCAAACAAAGTTATTCCACTGTGACATGGGGAAGACACATATACATAAAAACCATTGAAAACATTTTGTTGAATGTTTTTAAACACCAAAAGTCCTTCTCTTTGTTCAAAAACATTCCACACATTCCGATGTGTGGGGGAAGTGAAAGGTTTGTGTGTGCGTGTATGGGTTTCAGAACGTCGCCTGGCCAAGATTCATTACACGCATCTGGTGTGAACGCACCATTACTGTTTTGAACATTATTACATTTAATAGATTCGGCTTACAATTGTTTTGTAAAAGATGTAATTATACATGTTTCTTCTGTGTTCATTGCATTTATACCGTTTTGACCTGCAGAAGCTCCGAAACAGTTCATCATTTTGAAACTTTTGAAAAGCTTTGTTTCTCTCACAGCACGTAGTGATATTTCTGTTATACTACATTTTTAAAAAAAGTTATTATTTAGATGCTTATATTTTAGGAACAATATTGCCAGCTACCTTTGCCTCGCAAACAAAAAAAATCTTCCAAACAAATAAATGAAGAAATGCTGCAGTAGCCTACACAGTATAGTGGTTTCATTTCTGCATAATTAATTGGTTTTGAGCAAATTGGTTGAGTGAAAGATTCAATAACTTGATCATAATCACTTCTTTCTCAATAAATCATCAATTTGAATGAATTGATTAAATTAATTAACTAACTAACTCACAACGAAGGTGTCGACACCTACTTTACCAATTTAACATGCAGAAATCCCTACAGACTGTCTATCTATTGCCTTATTTGCTCACATCATGTATCTCCATTTATATATAAAAGGAAACATAAACATAAAACAGAAGTGCTCCACTACCTATCCAACTGTGTTTGTCTCCACAGCAATATGATGAGTGACACAATGAGAATACCAGTGTCACCTTGGGTGGGATTCTTCATTTTCATTCCTATATAATTTGAGGCTCTTCTTATCAACCAATCAGTCTCATCTGTGACCTGTCAGCTCTACCCAGGACCCCCTGCTGCCCAGCCCCTGCTCCATGCCCAGAGAACAGAGAGCTCCCTCCATGGGGAACCTATGTGATTTACGTCAAGCTCTTATTTAAAGACCTCCTTGTCACATTATTTATGGGAATTTGGTTAATGATTGTGTGGGCTCATGTCCAAGTAAATAATCTGACTACAAATGATCATTAAATTATTTCTTTAGTTTTAATCAACATTTTTTTTTAAATAGTTTTAGTTAACAATACAACACTAATAATTTTTAAAAATGTTCAAATATCTTCTATAATATTATGTACAATTAGGGATTGTGTCCATGCCATATCAAAAGTTAAAAAAATATCAGTTTTGGTTTAAAAATGTATAGTGTAAAAACAACAAACGAGCTTTCAATGTGTTTGATGTGCTTTGAGTGGTTCAATTATTTGAAGCTGACCCTACGGTAAATGTCTTTCTTGAACTTTTTCTAAATCTTCTCTTCTCACCTGACCGTTTTGTTACTTTTTTTTTTCCCCAAGCACACAATGAGTAGCTTAGGCATCATCTTACACTCATTACATTGTACCTCAGCTTGAAGCTTTCATTACATGCTGGATTGTTGCTAAATGAGAGTGGAAATTAATATCAGGCCCCAACAAACAAGCAAACTAGACAGATGCAATACCTAGGGAGAAACCAGCTTGAGCTGTCTTGTATATTAACTGATCAAAAAATGTCTTGATGCATTGAGGTCACTATCTCAAAGGAAGCTATAACATTTTGACCCTCAGTCCCTCTGGAGTCTGTGTAGAGAGAGATAACGAAAATTCAATCAGAGGTTCTGGAGTATTCCACATCTCTCAGTTCATCCATTCAGTGTTTGGCAGCTTTAGCATAGATAACAGCTAAAACTAGTTAAGATTGTCTCTGGAAATTCATTCAGGATCAAACGCATCAGTAGAATTTCATTCGAAATGTTTTTTTTGTTTTTTTTTTGTCTGTGTTTCTTCTTACAATTATAGGCTAATAAACAGCATATGTCAGCATGTGAGAGGCTGAAGCTGTCCATTATGAACCAGCACTTAGTCCAGCCAAACAAATCAGCACAAAGGACAGCTCCACATCGGCTGCCAATCAACCCACTGAACTAAACACATGTGTCCCCCACCACTGTATCCCTGTTATCGCTGGTCACAGAAGTTTGGACCTTCTTCAGAAAACTCAATTCAGGCGATCTTGGTAGTACAATGTTTTTCTGAAGAAAACCTTCAATTTTTTTCCCCTTATGG